>NW_026857711.1:0-4524 GCF_026571515.1 Ruditapes philippinarum
TGATTGATGAATGGGTAATTTTTCCAAAAGTAGTATTGGTTCCAGTTTCATAACACGCCATAATATACAGGTTTTCCATCTATTGAATTGTATTAGTGCTTCATGATTTTGCGTTTATTTTAAAGATAAAATAAGGTATATAATAAATCAGTAATATAATCAGCAATATTTGTAAGTGTACAGTCCAATGTTAGCAGACGACAATATTGGACAAACATAAACCAAATTAAAGCAATCAAATTATAATACTGTCTATATAGTGCTTTACTTGTAAACCATATAAATCTGCTATTAGATGAATATATGAGGACAGGAGCATTATAGCTTTTATTTCTGAGTGACAATTCGAGGGTTGACCGCAAAACTGCAGTATCTTATATGAAATAAAGATGGACTTACAACAGTTTTTTTTATCAAACCTCTAATTGTCATCTCAAATCTTTGTATGTTAAAAGTACAGTTAATTAAATCAAAGTTACATATATATGAAACAGCAAGAGCCTTGTGAAATGATTTTACATATAACAAAAAATATGTAAAACATCCCCGATAGGAGCTTTTCCCATCTTTTTTAGTGTTCCCCATACAATTTGCGGATCACCCATCGGCAGTGACCTTGGGTCCTTCGGGTGCTCCGGGTTTCTGAAAACAACAAGGAAAATTTAACTTGAACAATTATGATAGAATTATAATAACAATGCCATGGGATATTCTTTATCAGCCTTTGCCATAATTACACATAGAGGATATTGAATGAGTGTAGGTTTAATACTAAATTTATTGAACGAGTTGAATAAAATCATATTATGCGAGCCTCTGGCGAGCATAATATTGTTTTATTGAACGAGTTCAATAAATTTAGTATTGAATCTACACGAATATAATATTCTATTTATCACATATATAAAATAAGAACGGTAAACTGTTAACAAGAATCATTTTTCTTTGACGCGCCTATAGTGTAGCGCTAACATCAGCGCGCTTTAACGCTATGTTTATAGTGCAAATGACGTGACGTCAAAGTGTTATTACACTAGTGTTATATCGTCTAGTGTAATATCGTTTTTATCAAATGGCTTTATTACACTCCTGCGCCGCGGTTTATGTGATAAAATAAGATATTCTTTTGTAAAAGCTTACATTTCAAAGTATTATTCAAAATGACTTGGTTTTGCACACAATCAAAGATTAATCTTCAAAATTTACTAAACACACAGAAATAAATAAAAACAAGCAATTATCATAGTATTGCAAGCAATCCATAAGTCCCCTACCGGTAAGAGCCCAAGCAACATTCTGAAGGGCCATTCACTTAGGTTCCTATTTTAAGTAAATTTGTTGAAAAAGTTCTTTAAAAGTGATCACAGGAAACAGTTTTTATGTACAGACAGATGGACTGAAAGACACTCTAAAGTTATTTTTTAAACATCCCTGTTATCAAAATATAACATTTTTAAAATCCTATCATGATTGAAGAAGTTGGAGTAAAAATTACCAATTTCTCAAAAAAAGTCTAAGTTCAAAAGGGGCATAATTCTGGAAATAGTCTTGCTAGAGTATTGAACACTCACAAATGTTGAGTGACAATAAGAAACATTTATATGAAGTTTGAAGTAGATACATTCAGAAAAAGAGTTATTAAAAAAAAACAATGTTTTTTTCATGAAAATTTTAAGTTCAATGGAGGTAATTCTGATAAATTTTGTACTAGAGTTGTAAACCTTGCCACATATGATATGGTTGATGACAAGCAACTTATATTTAAAGTTTGAAGAAAATACCTTAAGAAATAAAGAACTTATAGTGAAAAAACTTAAAAACTAGAATAAGATATCTTGAAATTCAGTCTATTTGTTGCCATAGCAACCAGAATTTTCAACATAGGAAGATAGAAAAAGGATGTGCATAATTTCCATACTGCCATCTACCCATATGTCAAGTTTTCATAAACATATTTTCAGTACTTTTTGTGTTATCACTGGATCCAGGTTATGTGTAAAATTTGCCATATTTTCAGTCTATTTGTTGCCATAGCAACCAGAATTTTCAACATAGGAAGAAAAGAAAAAGAAGTGCATAATATCCATACTGCCATCTATCCATATATCAAGTTTCATAAAAATATTTTCAGTACTTTTTGCGTTATCGCGGGATCCAGTTTATGTGTAAAATTTGTCATATTTTCAGTCTATTTGTTGCCATAGCAACCAGAATTTTCAACATAGAAAGAAAAGAAAAAGACGTGCATAATCTCCATACTGCCATCTATCCATATATCAAGTTTCATTAAAATATTTTCAGTACTTTTTGCGTTATCGCGGGATCCAGTTTTGTGGACGGACGGACTGACGGACGGACAGACGGACGGACTGACGGACGGACGGACAGACGGACAGACGGACGGAGGGTAAACCTAATGTCCCCTCCGGTAAACCGGTAGGGGACTAATAAAATACTAAAAAGATAAAACTGATGTAAGTTAGGTCAGGCTAAGATAAAATTCCAAACATTTGAAGCATGTCACCATACTTAGACATGATTACCCCTTTATTTGTTGTTCTTGTGTAATGACCCAGCCTGTTTTGAATTTTGGAAAACCCTTTTCTGTATCAAAAATTTTTCAATACAGTAAAGACTGTTTACAGTGACCTTCGATGGGAGAAAAGAAAAAAGGTCATTATAGACAGGGAGTCACTGTGGACAGTCTCTACATAATTCGGATATATGAACATATCATACCAATATTTTGTTGAAAAGCAGGATAGTACCATACTAAGGGTTTAATTATATTTTTATTGATATTAAACAAATATCATTTATAAAAAACAAGAGGTTATTAAAAGTGCATGTATTATTGGTTAAGATTATAAAATACACCATAACATTAGTATTTAAAAGTTACATATTCATTAAAATGTAATTTATATTGATAAGTCTGTTTGTAAAAAAATGTTTAATTTCAATTTTACTAATGAGATGTTACTGTAGAGACATTTAATTTTGTATAATCAGCCTGTTTACTTTACGGAGTTCAATGTATTAATAAAAACAAAAATAATATAAAAAAAATTACAAATCTTCACATATTTTCTACAGATAAGTGCTCCGAAAAAAATAACAATCGAGGTTTCAAACATAACCACACCTTTAAGACGTTTGGCATTGTTTATCTTTACTCGCCAAAACACCGCAGCAATTATGTATATGCAGGTGTTTTTAATCATTCTATCTGCGAAAATTGATTGAATCTGTCGCACTTTTGTGTAATTGTCAACAAACAGCCACAGTGTATGAGCGTGTCGCCGATTGGTCAATGCAAACTGCCGTAGATACAACGCGCGTTCTGATTCGTCAATCGCATGAATACGTAATAAGAAAGATAAACATAGTGAACTCTTGCCTTGCGGCGTGTATTTAACTTTGTTGATGTTGACACGCGTTCTTAATTAGCGGATTAACGGTAATTGGTTGTAATTGAGAGGTAAACAAATTATTAACAGACCTAGCGGCGTAAATAAGTATGACGGAAAAATATAACAAGAGCTGTCTGTAGGACAGCACGCTCGACTATTCTAAGTGCTTGATAGTAAAAGAGCCTTGATAATGTTAAATTTTTTAAGTTCACAAAAGGGCTAATTTTTTTTTATAAATTCATGTTATAGGTCTTAGAGAGAGTCTAATTATACAGAATTGGCTTGACTATTTGGAAGGTAATGTCACAAGGGTGTTTTATTGAGTATAATAATACTAATTACCTATGAATACATAAATTTGACAGAAAAGGTACAAAAGCTTGTTATTAAGATGTTTTATCAAGTAAATCACTGCTTTATTATTATGAATGCATAAAATTGTCCCAAAAAAGGCACAAACCCTTCAGTAGTTATTGAGATAACAGCTTACAAGCAAAACTTTACCATGAATTTCTAAGTTGAAAAAGGGGAGAAAAATCAGCCTAAATGCAAGATAGAATTATGGATCTTTGTCAGTGACCTACAATTATGACCCTAAATGCATATGTGAAGTTTTAAATAAATATCTTTAATAGTTATTGAGATATGTAAAACTTGCATGTAAACATTAACCAAGAGACTAAGTAGAAAAGGGGATATGAATCAGCCTTTATGCGAGATAGAGTTATGGAACTTGGTCAGTGACATACAATTATGCCCCTCCAATTATGACCCTAAGTGCATGTGTAAAATTTCAAGTAAATATCTTTGAAGATTTTTAATCTTTAACCAAAATTTCTAAGTTTCAAAGGGGCAAATAATTCTGCAAATATTGCAGACAGAGTTATGCAATTTTGCAAACTGATGTACATTGTTATTATAAATAAGAATTTTAAATTTTAATTGAATATCTCAAGCAATAATTGAGATATTTGACTTTACAAAAAAACTTTAACCAAAATTTCGAAGTTCCAAAGGGGCATAATTCTGTCAATATGGTAGGCAGAGTTATCCAACTTGTCAATCTGATGTACATTGTTACTATAAATAAATATTGTTAGTTTCAATTGAA
>NW_026857712.1:0-59558 GCF_026571515.1 Ruditapes philippinarum
AAATTTTAATTTTCAAAAAATAAAAAAAAGGGTTTTTTTTATTTTGGAAAAGTTTAAAAATTTTAAAAATTTAACATTTTACCCCAATTAAGGCATTTAATAAAAGCCTGACTGAAATTATTCGTAAAAATTCCCTTATAAAAAAAAGTACCTGGGAGTGTTAAACTTGTGTTTTGCCATTCTGAATAAGTTTAATGGTTAAAAGAACTACTGTTAATGTCTTTTTCTCCCTTTTTTCATTACTAACCCCAACACATACTAAATACCAACAATTTTAAAAAGAGACAAGAGCACACCTCATAGGTATCAGGAGTTTTATATGCCCATGCTATGAAATGCGTCTTTTTTAAATTATTTACTTTAGTCAATGGTTATATATAGCTCGACACCTAAACAAGCAATTACGAAATGATAACAAAAGTTTAGATTTGATATGTATTTATTATTTTTTTATAAGTTATTATGCGATAGGAATATGATGATAATTATTCATAAAATTTGCAATGTCCGCACGTACAAGTTGATATACTATCTTGCAAATCGCGTTAGTCATCGAAGCAGGACAATCCTTTTTTAATAACATTTTTCCAATAAATTTCATGGTCATGACTTCGAATAATTGTCATTTTAGAAAGTAATTTAGATTCTTCAAACAAAATATGTTTATAACTATCGAGTTTTACATCTTTACTGACTGCCACTCTCAAGATTCTTTTGGCTCCTTTTTTCCTCATGTCCATCACAATTGTATGCATATATATATTTTTTTATCTTTAACCAAGAAATTCAGAGATACCATTCTTGTTTGTTTCCGATTTCATTTTACCAGATACTTTCTTATTAACATCAGTGTGTAAACGGTAATTTTTCGGAAAAGTCTGAGTGCATGGGCTTTCATATCATCGACATTGGTTTCTGTTTCACAGTAAAACAAAAAGAGGAGTGTGCCTAAAATACGAACGTGACTCTTTTTCACAACATAAAAGCAAAAGTGAATGCATTATAGATTAATTCTATACACTTTTCCGAAAAATTACCGTTTACACACTGATGTAAATAAGAAAGTGTCTGGTAAAATGAAATCGGAAACAAACAAGAATGGTATCTCTGAATTTCTTGGTTAAAGATAAAAAAATATATATATGCATACAATTGTGATGGACATGAGGAAAAAAGGAGCCAAAAGAATCTTGAGAGTGGCAGTCAGTAAAGATGTAAAACTCGATAGTTATGAACATATTTTGTTTGAAGAATCTAAATTACTTTCTAAAATGACAATTATTCGAAGTCATGACCACGAAATTTATTGGAAAAATGTTATTAAAAAAGGATTGTCCTGCTTCGATGACTAACGCGATTTGCAAGATAGTATATCAACTTGTACGTGCGGACATTGCAAATTTAATGAATAATTATCATCATATTCCTATCGCATAATAACTTATAAAAATAAATAAATACATATCAAATCTAAACTTTTTTATCATTTCGTAATTGCTTGTTTAGGTGTCGAGATATATAAAACCATTGACTAAAGTAAATAATTTAAAAAAGACACATTTCATAGCATGGGCATATAAAACTCCTGATACCTATGAGGTGTGCTCTTGTATCTTTTCAAAATTGTTGGTATTTAGAATGCGTTGGGTTAAGTAATGAAAAAAGGGAGAAAAAGACATTAACAGTAGTTCTTTTAACCATTAAACTTACTCAGAATGATAAAACACAAGTTTAACACTCCCATGTACATTTTAATTCTTTTGTTTTATATTTTGCTTTTATAAATGCCTTCATAAATGATGAAAAGTGTATTCCTTAATGTTAACATTCCAAATAAATGCCTTCCTTTCTATTTGGTGGAACACAAATTACTTGACATTTGCTTTCAAATAATAATCTTGATTTGACAAAGATATTATGCTTGACTTATTGCTTAAACTGAAGTGGTTGGTAAAATAGGTCTCAATATTTTACAGTGACAGATTTAATTATAGATAAATTCAAACAAGTCAAGTAAGGTTCTTTTACATTTTCCATCTAAAATATTGTCATTGCAAATTAATTTAAAAATATTTTTTGTGGTAAAGTTAATTTAAAGCTTTTGTTTAAAATTTTTTTATCTACTTATAGAAAAAGATAAGTACATTTATCTTGATGATAATAATTTTAGTTATTTGTAACTATGTTTAAGAAAAGAAGTTAACCATATTATATATAATCATCTTTGTAATGCATGTGGACATTTACACATAAAAGTTGTTTCACCTAATAGAAAAATAGTCAGTACACGATTTTAACTGGAACTTTTATTCTATTTAAATATCAATACAAAAACTATTAACAATATTAACATTTAAAAATGCTTTATATATATACAATTGTATGTTTACTTTATGTTTAATACCCGTTATCACTTTATTGTTATTTTTATAAATTGAACAATACTAATTGTTTTTGTAAAATTATACTATCTCTGTTGGTTCAAAGGTAAACAAAAAACTTTGTCTTCTTGAATTAAGTTTCATATTTGTTATGACAGACTACCTCTAAAATCTACTTCTAATAACAATAAGTGCCAAATGCTTAATTTTTTAAAAAAAAATCTTGTTACATTGTTTATTAATGCTGAGATTTGTTTTTAATTGTTTTACATTTAAATGTTGGAAAGTTATGAATGGATGAAACCTGTTTATTTAGTAAAATTATTTCCTTATTTCATCTCCGTGGTAAAGTATTCCCAAATTGAAGCACATACAAATTGTCTAATTTATAGCATTAGTTAAAACATTTTTACACTTACTAATGTCTAGAGTTTCATCCAACCATTTGACCATTCATTTATTAGTTTTATATACAGTAAATTTTGAACGAGGGTGTCAGGTGCATACATTAAATTATACATGAAATGAACTTTTGATTAAGTTCATTACATTTTTCATGATATAAATTATTATAAGTATTTTTATAAAGAGTTCAGCCAGAAACTACTGCAATAAATTTTCATATAAAAACAACTTCTTCGATTCAGATGCTTGCATGTGTCACTATCCATACTGATAACTGCAATGTACTCTTTGTTTAAACGTTGTAAATATTTTTCAGAATAGTTTTTGCTTCGTGTTAAATCTAAAGTTGATGTTTTATACTGTTTTAATAAGTTTGTAAGGTTTGAAAAGTGAAGGACAATTTTAAAATAAATTATAAAATTATTTTTATCATTTCATTTAACTTGAAATCCAAATGCTTTATATATTTATTAATTAAATGTTTGCATGCTGCTGTTTTTTGTATACAGTTTTTACTACAGTTCAGATAATTAAGATAATTAAGATAAAAGATTTTGAAAAAAGGTGTTTGTCTTAAATAAAAAAGCTCCATCATTTTGGCTTAATGGATAAGAAAAAAAAACATGTTTAGTCTGTAATTTATTGTTCAACCTGTAAACTAACGGGTGGCTATCTATATCTCTGCTAAATACTACATTTTATTGTAACACTTGTTTGAAACATATGTGGTTGGGTGATTATTCTTTTTGGTTGGTGGTTTACATCGCACCGACACAATGGTGATTATACCGGCTTTAATTGGTATCTATCTTTTAAATTGACTAAGGTCAATTCATCATAGTATATTGTCATACAAAAGTTATCAATAATGCCTCAAGTAATCAAGTATTTTGTTTGTTATAATAAAAGGATTTTTTAACCTGTAGTACGGGTTTATATATAACAAAATATACATTTTTGCAAAGTTTTATTATTTCACAGCACTTCATTATCTTTCTTATAGGATATATTGATGGTTTCGTAACACCATTGTAAGATACAATTATTACTCTTTTATTATAGTTCTTGGAAAGAGTTTGTATGAGAGGTAACTAAAATTTCCAGTTTCCATCACCAAGACCACATGCTATTTTTTCTGGGAAAGGCAACACTGGAAATCATATCGTTTCTCTACTTCATCTAGGCATTTCTTTATGTTTTTGTATGTTCAAGAATGGTTTAATTGATTTTTCTACATGATTTATAGCACTTTCCATATTCCCTCTATTCCAAAAGGCAAACCATATGAAACCATTATCAAATACTTAATGCTTCTTAGAATTCCTCTACTTTCCTCAGTCGCTAAATTTCTTCCTTTTATGGGTATTCTTGTTGCACAAAAGTCTGTCCAGGGGTATTTTCCAGCAATATAAGCTAAAAGTCCATGAGGCATTACTTTTAAACAATTAATCAATTTTCATCAAAACTCTCAAAACACGCCTCATTTCATTGAACATGTTATATGGATGTACTTCTCAACAAAAATCAACCCTCTTTTGATATTATGGTAACATTTCACACAAGCTTTATGCATACAGTTTGGTAGAAATCTAAAATTTGCATAAATTGTTATAAGTTCACAAAGTGAACATTGATCGTTATTTGCATTGAACCTGCTTGTGATACATAACCCCAGTCAAATTTACTTTCAATTAATTGAATTATTTGGTAATTTTGTAGGACCATCCGTTCCTAATGTTGTTATAACAATATCTACATCAACGATGATAATATAAAGGTACTTCTCTAAAACTAGTTTTAAGGGTAAAGTCCTCAAATAAAAACAGCGTTCATTATTTTTGTTAGTAACGCTATAGGATGCCTTTTTAAAAAGTTATTATCTACATTTATAAAATTCACTCTATAAACAACGGTATAATATGCTTTAGAAATCTCTCTGCTCAATGTTACGACTTGTTAAACAAAACAATATCGGATAAAACAACATGGTCGCTCAACGGATAAGGTCAATTTCCTGGACAATCATTGGGTGAGGTCAACCCAGGTTAGCTTCAGTATTTCAACATTTTAATTCAATGTAAAATTGATAAAATCAAGTTATGATAAAATCAAGTTATGTCTATGCCATAGTTCGATTATTTAAAGTTACCTTGATCGAAAACTAAAATAATCTAGTTTGTTGATGAAAAAAGAGTAGTAAAACCTTTGTATACATTTATCTAATAAATTGGCGGAAAAAATGTTTCGTTTGTCACGACTTATTAGACGATGTCGTTATAAAACTACCTGGTCGGTCAACGGATAAGGTCAGCTACCCGGACAGTCGTCGGGTGAGGTGAACTAAGGTCAGCTTTCTGATGAATTCAACGGAAAAGGTCACATTGGGATGATTTCAATTTTTAATAAATTGTAACAAAGTAAGTAACGTTATTAAATGAGGCTAGCACATTCGGTTTCCCGATTTTCCATGGGGACATCAAGTGGAGGTTTATCCTTCTTCTTCCAAAATAGTACCATCACAAATTCATTTTGAATTTTTTTTGGGGAGTTATATTTATCTGTATAAATTCTAGTTTATAAGTTAGTACTTTTAGCAGATCACATCTTTTTTAGTAATTTCTTACATCTGTGTTTAGATATTTACCTACTAATAAAAAATAAGAGCATAATGTTATACAATAGTTTAAGTATTGAATAGCTATATTTAAAGGTAAAACATATTTTATATAATTGTAATTGTACGAATCTTTGTTATGCTTGTGGATATTTACATATAGAAGTTGTTTCATTTGATAAAAAATATGAGTTAATACACGATATTAACTTGAAAGTTGTATTAATCAAAGAAGTCTTTTATTTAGGTACGAATACAAAAACTTAAAACCATATTAAAATTAACAAAATGCTTTTTATAGTTTCAATTGTATATTAACTTTATGTTCAACACTTTAAATTTTATTTATTTTTTATTTATTTAATTATTATTTTTGATAAATATTTATTGTTTTTGTAAAACGACCCTATTTCAATTGCTTCAATGATAAACAAACAAAAATTGTCTACTCGATTTAGTTTCATTATTTATATTTAAACGACAACTTCCTTATATATTCGTAAATTATTAATTGCTCAATACTCATTGTTTTTGTAACATTATACTACCTCAATTGCACAATGATAAACAAAAGAATTGTCTACTTGAATTAAGTTTCATTATTTTTATTTTTATGACAACAACCTCATATATTCGTGAATGAAAAACGTTAAATCATTTTTAGGTTGTTTTTTTATGAGAACGACCTTTAAAAAATGGGATACTAACTTTTCATATAAATTTACAAAGATGTTATTAAGCATTAAATAAGAGCGTTGTTATTAATTACTGCAAATTGCTTTGTATATTTTCAATTTAATAATTATATGCTGTTGCTGTTGTTTTTTTGTTTACAGTTCAGTTTTAAATAAAACATTTTTAAAAAGAAAGACTTTGTCTAATTTAAAGGAAAAAAGTTTTAATCATTATTGTTAACCAATATTTTGATAGGTTGGTCTCTACCTCGTCCGTAAAGGATGCGTAAAAGGTTAATCTTACATTATATTTAAGTATTGTAAAGACAGACAGACTGACAACTAACATATTTAAATGATTAAGAAAGTCATTACTTTTGTTTAGTATAATGTTTAAATGCTACAACATTATATTGCATCATGCTGATCATGCCCTGCAGGGATGGCTGGTAATAACGGATCAGAATTGATTGTAATATGGTTGTTGGTTTTATGATAAGCTTTTTTAAAATGATTATCGAAACATGTTTTCCAGGGTTTTATAATGAGTAAATAACTATTAGAAAGTTTACATTTCATTTTTAAATTCGAGCGGGAAATGACAAGTATTTCTTTGGCTTTATTCAATGTATAAGTGAAAACTGTGTCATTGTTGAATTATATAAAGTACGAAAACATATGATTAAGTAAGTTGACGGATAAAGAGTAAAAACTTTTTTTAAATTTACATTATAAATTAACGGACAAATATTAACTCGTTTGTCATGACTTGATGAACAAAATCGAAAAAACTACCTGGGTAGTCGATAGATAAGGTCAGCTACCCGGACAGGCATATTAACTCGTTCGTCATGACCTGATGAACAAAATCGGAAAAACTAGCTGGGTAGTCTAATACTGGTTTTTCATTGAGGTTCACCTGCTAAATTGTCAGAAGTCAATGTATGATAATATAAGGTCAAACACAAGTCACCAATAAGACCTCTAATAAGTATTTATAATATGGTACATTATATTTCTAAAGCTATTTTTTGGAATAAAGTGATTTTATTTTAAAGTGGGTTTATATATATAAATAAACTATGAATTTTGGAGGGTTTTATTATTGAATAGCACTACATTTTCTTTCTAATAGGTAATATCAATGGTTTACAACACTAACAATTGCAAAAAAAGAAATTCTTGTTTGTTTCCCCTCCTTTTCTAAAATGATTATAGGAGTTTCTTTCCAGGGTTTTATAGTGAGCAAATAACCATTAGAAAGTTTACATTTCACTTTTAAATTCGAGCGAGAAATAGAAAGTATTTCTATATCTTTATTCAATGTAAAATTGATGAAATCAAGTTGTGCCTGTGCCATTGTTAAATTAAATAAAGTACCCTAATTGAAAACATGTGATTAAGTAAAAACTTTTTATAAATATACATTATAAGTTGATGGAAAATATTAACTCATTCGTCATGACCTGATGAACAAAATCAGAAAAACTAGCTGGGTCGATGGTTAAGTTGACGGAAAATATTAACTCGCTCGTCATCGCCTGATGAACAAAATCGGAAAATCTAGCTGGGTCGATGGTTAAGGTCAGCTACGTGGACAAACATCTGGGCAGTCAGCCGATAGGCTCATTAAGGGGCATCAGATAAGGCCATCAAAAGGTCACCGGATCAACGGAACCCAGTTTTCTACTACTCCGATGTACAGCTGACCTTGGTCTGCACTTGTCCGTAGAATCTGCCGCCACCAGCAGGGAAAATATTGATATAATATCTTATTGGTGGATTTTATAATGTTGATTAGAAAGTGTTACTAATATGATAAATTACATGTTTACAAAGTAAGGTTCTTAAATCTTTCATATTTCTATAATAAAATCCTTTCGAAAACCCTATCGTAAGTTAAAGATGAAACAACAGCAAAAACGTTGCACGCACTAATTTGTTATCACCAGGATGAAAAATAAAGTATTTGTCGCCAAACGGAAATCTAGAGGATCATACTTTAAGTCTACTTAATGTATGATACATTTTTTAAAAAATGTTAACCAATGATAAATTATGATAAGCAATCTGACATCATTTCATCAATTATGACTCAATGAAAGCCTATGTATATATACATATGTTACCAGTGTATTATATACTGAAAACAATGATTTTTTATTTATATACATGTGTCAATTTTCCAAGCATGCATCGGGCGAGAATACTTACATGTTGTAAAACGACAGAGGTTGTCATATTTACGACTTACGCAGACACTAATGATGTATTTTCACACTCACCAACATCATCAAAGAAAAGTCTTTCAAAAATCAGCGATTTTCACCTCTCGGACACGGAGAACATCTAATTTTGAATAACATGTATATCTTAAAATGTCTAGTCAAATAAAGTATGGAACTTATATACAAATATGGCCAAAACATTTAACCTATATACATAAGGTGTAAGATGGGGTAATCTTTTAATGTGCCCGTAATTGTTTAAGTTGATTCGTTATATAGAAGTTAGTAAATTATGTCATGTAACTAAAAATTCTATAAATAAGTGTTACCCCATTCGACTTTGGGAATGTGCTTACTTTACTGGTGCGTCATCTTGTATCTCTACATCTGAAAGGGTGAGTTTGAGAGGGGTGACCCCATAGACTGACACGCCACTGTTTATTACATGTACCGTATAAGTGGTTTTTTCTGCGGGCTCAAAATTCTGCGGTTTTTCCAAATTTTGGCATGTTTTTATTTCTGCGGACTTTATTTCTGCGGTACATTCTTTGGACAAAACATTATTTAAATTCTGCGACTGGTCTTATCAAAGTCTAAGCCACATTCCTCTATTTTATTTGCATGGATGACGCGAAAACGAGGCTAAAAAAGATGGCTGTGTTTTTTTGAAAATCTAGAAAAGTAAAGTAAAATTTTGAATATAGTGTAACACTACCGGATTTATTTCGTAAATTTTAGAGAAAGGAGTTTACCTATTTAGTGTGGTGTATCGTTATAGTGATTTTCTTGATAATTTTTTTCCGAAATGACCAACGAAAAGGATAAACATTCAAACAAAGGGAACAATGGTAACAAGTCTATGCAAAAAAATACTAGTATTGAGAATACCAGTGAAGGTAATCAAGTGCCAATTATACAACCGTATATGGGCCCCCAGCCTGGTTTTTCCCACCATTTGGTTTACCAGGCCTACCAGGTCAGGCACCAACCCCGTTTTCTGGGTCATTTCGATCACCATATACAAATTACCCCACCCAGGACAACAATGGTATTATTGAGCTATTCCAAGAGATGAATACAAGATTAAAATCAATTGAACATAATGTTGCAAAAATTGGTCCTATCGAACAAGACTTGACATACCTTAAGACTCAGATGTTTACAATTCATGATTCAAACGTTGCTTTGACGAAAAAGGTATCCGAAATTGAAAGATCGTGTCAATTTAATAGTGAAATATTTGACCAAATTATTTGTTCCCGTGAGCAAACTGAAGCTGTTGTGAACAATTTGAAACGCCAAAACTCCACAATAGAATCCGATATACGATCACTAGTATAAAAAAATGATGAGCTAGAAACACTTTGTTCAGATTTACAAACTAAACTTATGGAAAATGACCTAATTATTTTCGGTGTCAAAGAGGCCCGTCCTACTAACGAAAGAGGGGAGTCCGAGAAGGAAAATGTTGAATCTACATTAACTGAAACATTGACCTCAAAACTAATAGACAATCCTGCAGTAAGTAGAAATAAACTGGTGCAAGACGAAAATTTGAAATTTGAAAAGGTGTTTCGTGTGGGTAACCCGGTAAAAGCAAGAGAAACTGGAAGACCTAGGCCTATTATTGCACGATTTGAGAGGATTACCGACCGAAATATTGTCCGCCAAGCTGGAATATCGCTGAACGCTCTAAATCAAGGTATCAAAATACATGAACATTTTCCACGTGAAATTGAGGAACGTAGGAAAAAATTGTATCCAATACTTCGCCGCCTTTCTGAACAGGGAGAGAAGGTCTCTCTAGTTAGAGACAGGCTTTACATCAATAATCAGTTATTTAACCTAAATAGTGGAAAATATACTGACAAAACTGGACGAACATGTTATGTACGCCATCCCAGTCCAACCGGTAATTCTCGTGAACGCATTGGGGATCGAGTAGAGTACTGTAGTGCCCAGGAGTTCTCAAACCAACGAATTGGTGCAGTGCAGTCACGTCATACTCAGAATACCAATACTAGAACACTAACTTTTGAAACTCCTAACAGATTTAATGCTCTTTATAACGACACTATGGATATTGATAGGCAGTCTCAAAAACGTAAAGAACGCTCGCCGCTAGAGTCTGATTGCAACTTAAAACGGAACGCTACAGCTGATGATTGTGTGTAATGGATCAACAACAATGGAGTTCGTTTTGAGAAAGAGTCAGATCGATAAGATGCTGACACGGTATTATCTCAAAGATTTTGACTATTACTATTGTAACCCCCTAGGGGGAACCTCACTTTTATAATGCAGACAAAAAAATACCAAAATATAATCAGTGTAGTGCAGATAACAGTAACGTTTTTAAACGGGGTAGACATTTACAATTATTATGCTTTGTTAAACTCGTATTATTTGTCTGTCAGTTACTCTGAAACGTGTATGTACTACATGTATTATCTTTACAGTTACAGATTTAACTGTTATAACAGCTTTAAATCACCTTGGAATGTTAATCATTTTTTATATGCGAATTACGCTCCTAGGGAAAATTTTTATTATTACTACATGTATATGTACTTAACAAGTCATGATGTCTTTACGAATTTGTATACAATGAATAGTAACCGAAATAATGCAGGGTATAATATTATTAGCCCAAATGTTAACCATAAAATTGATTGCACCGGATTTAATGGTTTAAACTTTTTTACTGTACATGAGGTTGAAGTAAACAAGGGAGGTAATTCGACTAGCTACTTAAATTTATCTGAATCCGAATTACTGAGCAACAAAGACTCTCTAGATGCAGAACTGTTTTTAGTATTTTTATCTCTAAATGTCTGTTGGTTTAAAAATCGAAACTAGGCTGCGCCCGAATTTACAAATTTTATTACAGCAATATTGTTATTATTGGTTTTTACAAGAAACTAAATGTGATAACTTAGACTTTATAGATTTTACCTGGTTATTTGATGTATTTATGAAAAATAGACATGATATCACGCAAACTCGTCGTAAATTAGGGTTTAGCATTATTTTGTCAGAAAAGATATTTCAAAATACGTCAAGATCATTAGAAACATATTGTAAATTGGTGTTATTGGTTTTACTGTTGTGTCAAATCAATATGTTAAAACTGATAATGATCTATATTGTGTGTTGTTATTTTATATACCACCCGAATATTCAGAATATTCAGTTGAGGACCCCTTTTTAGAGATACAGAACGATTATAGTAATTTTTATTGATAAATATGACTCATTTTTTCTATTTTTGGAGATTTCAATAGCAGAACTAAAATCTTTAGATGATTATATTATACGTGACACAGATTTTTTTGAAAGTCAAAAATTTAGAAGAACTTTTGTTCAGAATATAATATTGAGATGAGTATGTTCGGACTCGGCAGTTAATGTTAAACGGACCCGTATAAATAGTGACAAAACGTCTAACAACTATGGATCCCAATTACTCGATTTTTTAAAACTTAATTGTCTATACATTTTTTTAAACGGCCTGTAGACAAATATGGATATTTTCCGGGGAAAACAACGTGTAAAGGCACAAGTACTTGTTGATTATTTTATTCTGTAAATTCAAATTGTTTTAAGCAAAATTGTGTCTCTTAATGTGTTAGGACTTTTGTCCCTTAATGTCAGACGTACATAACCCTGTGGAACTTAGATTAAGCTTTGAATTGAGCAAATGTAGTGTACAAATGGAGAAACCTACTATAAAAACTTTGGGATAGTTACTAAAACAAATGAGTTTTTTAATAAGATAGATGTAAATGAAATACAAAAACATTAATGGAAGCATTAGATAACTTTTTGAAGTCAAGAAATAATTTCACTCAAGAAAATGCTGACATAATAACTGAAACCATATCGTCATTATTTTCAAATACGTCCCGTTGAAATTTTTTGGACATACAAAAATAAAAGATATAAATAACAAAAAAATAACTAATAATTCCAAACCTTGGTTTGGACCAAAAAGCAAAAAGGCTAGAAAAAATTTTCACACTGCAAAGCATCTTTAATAAATTAAAGAAAAAATGAAACCCAAAAGGAAAACTTGAAACAAACGCAAAAAATATATAAAGGCACGTTAAAACAATTTTATAAAAATGAGATAAAAGAAAGTATAAGTAAATTGCGAAATCTTAAAGGTTAAAAACCCACGAAAACTATTGGAAATTTTAAACATAAAAACAAAACAAATTTGCGGGCTGACCTAACTGACCTTTATAATTTCTTTAAAAGTTTGTACATTTTTAAAAAATTTGATGAAGTGATGAAATTATAGATGGAACAAATTCTAATGAAGTAAATGAAAGTAACGAACAGATTAATGTTCCAATCACAGACAATTGAATATTGAGTATGCAATCAAAACCCTTAAAAATTAATAAAGCCAGCTGTGATATGACAATGTAGTAAATGAACACCTTAAAGCAACATTTCATTAATGAAAACACTATATGTTAAACTTTTTAACCAAATATTAAATACCGGTATAATTCGCTGAATCATGGACTATTGGTATAATCAACCCAATATATAAAAACAAAGGGACAAATCTGACCCTGGAAATTATAGGCCTATAACTTTGTTAAGTTGTTTAGGTAAAGTTTTTTACATGTATTTTAAATAAAAAGAAATAACTGATTATGTTTGAATCTAATGAAAAAATAATTAACAATGTACAGGCAGGTTTTAGGAAAGGATTTTCTACTTCAGATCATTTACTTGTTTTGCACAACACATTATTCATTATCTTAATAACAATGGAAAAAAGCTTTTTTGCTCCTTTATTGATCTTAAACAAGCATTTGACACAGTTTGGAGAAATGGTTTATGGGAAAAACTGATAAACTCAAATATTAATGGAAAATGTTTTCAGGTCATAAAAAATTTGTACAGTAACATTAAGTCATGTGTTAAGGTAAATTCTTGCTTTTCTAAGTTTTTTCCTTGTAATATAGGTGTACGACAAGGAGAAAATTTATCGCCATTGCTATTTTCAC
Organism: Ruditapes philippinarum; assembly: GCF_026571515.1. Lineage (NCBI taxonomy): Eukaryota > Metazoa > Mollusca > Bivalvia > Venerida > Veneridae > Ruditapes > Ruditapes philippinarum. The sequence continues at coordinate 13,327 of NW_026857712.1, forward strand.
TATTTTTAAACGATCTAGAATCGTATTTTTTAGATGATAGTAACGTACATGGAATAACAATTGTAAATGGAAGTAGTACAAATGAGCTTTTCTGTCTTTTAAAATTATTTATATTACTCTACCTTATGCTGACGATACGGTAATAATATCAGAAACAGCAGATGATTTTACAAAAAGCATTAATATATATGAACAATACTGTGATACTTGAAAACTTTAAGGTTAATACGTCAAAGACAAAAATCGTAGTTTTTTCTAAAGATAGACAACAAATGTATAATTTTACTTTCAAAAACGAACCTATCGAGGTAGAAAATGAATACAAATATCTTGGAATTTATTTTAGTAAAACAGGTTCTTTTCTAAAATGTAAAAAACATATCACAAGCCAAGCTACAAGAGCCATGTATAGTTTAGTAAAAAATTCTAATCGTCTCAATCTTCCAATAGATTTACAAATTGAATTATTTAACAAAACAATTAAGCCGATTTTACTGTACGGTGTAGAAATTTGGGGATTTGGTAATCTCGACATTATTGAGCGAGTACAACTAAGGTTTTTAAAAATTATTCTTAAATTAAAAAAGTCAACAGCAAATTATTTTGTTTATGGAGAAACCGGTTGTATGCCTCTAGCTATTGATATCGAAGAAAGGATAATATCATTCTGGTCAAAATTATGTAATAAAGATGGTGTTAGCGCTAATAATAAATTGTCAATTCTTGTCTATAATAACTTACTACACTCAACAGCTGGTTTAAGTGATAATTTGCTTAAAAAGAAATTTCCATGGTTAAATAATGTCAAAACTATTTTAATCAAATGTGGTCTATCAGAAGTGTGGTTCGACAACACATTTACAAACTCTGAGTGGCTCAAACTTTCTGTTAAACAAAAGTTAAAAGATCTTTTTTAAATGAGTGGTATTCTAAAATTGAAAATTCGAGTAACAGTTTGTTTTATTAGAATAATTAGAGAACTTTTGGATTTTGATCGTACTTTGGCAATTTGATAGTTCATTCTGTACTTTTTTTATTAAATTTTCGAACAAAGAAATCATCGATTTTCCAATAGAAACGGGAAATTGGGTTCAGTACTCCAATATTAACCAAAGATTTTTTGTCCTAATTGTCAAAAAAAAATTGGCGACGAATTTCATTATTTACTTGAATGTTGTCAATTTAACGAAAGAAAGAAAACGATTTTGAAAAAAAAAAATTTATCAACGACCCAACATTTTTTTTTAAACTAGAAAGATCTTATGTTGACTAAAACAAATCTGAATTTCTCAAATGTGTAAATTTGTTAAATGTATTATTTCAAAAGATAAGAACTTAACTATTCATTGAAAATACTTGTGTTTATTTTATATTACATTAGTTCTAAATTTGTAATTATTGATTAGCATGTTTTGTTTGCCACCTTTTATGAGCCTCGTATGATTATATCATTTATTGTAAATTCCTCATATTTACATGTATACATGTATTGAGAGAAATAAAGATTATGTTATGTTATGTTACATATTCGCATTTGTTTATCGTTGCCACCGCAAAACTGTATGGTAATTACAAACAATTATATTGTTTGTTTGCAAACAAATATAATGCGCAACAATAGAAAGGGTATGCATCTTTTGATCAGCGTGCAATCTCGTGTGAAACTATACCCGGGTGGTATCTTTTTGATTTAATAAAATTGATAGAAGTTTACACGTAAATCAGATGACAATTTTAAAGTATACGATGATTTTATAGCAGTATAAGGGATGAAATGGTTTGAATGATTTAGTGGTAAAAACAAACCTTTAACGTACCGGTAAACACTATATATGCTGTTTAAATATCTTGATTTTAAGTTAGCATACTTAGCCGACAGCAATTTTATTTAACTTGAAAACCCGCTAACCGTATATATTCGTCGGTAGTTATTACTTTAGATGAAACAGGTCATAAATGCAGTACACATATCGTACCAGGTTGATAAATAAAAAAAACATTGAGAAATATTCTGCGGTTTTTATTTCTGCGGTGCAGAAACTGACCGCAGAAAACGCAGAAATAAAGTCACCGCAGAAAAACCACTTATACGGTATTATCAATCTACATTTATTGTGACATATTCATGCATGATTGTCATGAAATAATCTTTAATAAAAATTAATTTGGATGGAAAAATTATATCCTGGAAAATAAATCCTCAGACAGTTGTGGTTTTATAACTTGTTTGTTTAAAAATCTTCTTTCAAATATTAGGGTTAGTCAGCAAACAAACAAACAAAAAAAAATGGTTTTTACAAGTAACATAAAACTATTTCACACAATAAATGTATTTGGTGATAGAGAAGTCTGTATTTGATATGGTGAACAAGAGCGAATAAGGTATATTATGCTGTTACAAAAAACAACAACAAAAAACAACAACAACAGTTGAACCGAGATCCTAACTGAGCAAAACGGTAGGCGGACCGAGTCTGGGACTGCTGGGTAGCTTAGCGACTTTGGAAAAGTTTTTAAGAAACCCTTTTCGGAAATTCGCAAAAAATATTGAATGGTTATAGTGACCTTTTTTAATGAGGTATACCCTCAATGCATTCATGCTGGTGCGATATCAGATGGTCATTTAGACATTAATTAATAAAGGATATTTTAGCCAAGCTTTCCTTAAAGCAGCACTTTGAACTATTAATTTGCAGACTTTGTGTAATGGAATAATTAAGAGAACTTTTGGATTTGAATCGTACTTGGCAAATTTAGATAGTTCATTACTGTACTTTTTTATTAAATTTCGAACAAGAAATCATCGATTTCCAATAGAAACGGGAAATAGGTCCAGTACTCCAATTAACCAAAGATTTTGTCCTAATTGTCAAAATAAAATTGGCGACGAATTTCATTATTTACTTGAATGTTGTCAATTTAACGAAGAAAGAAAACGATTTTTGAAAAAAGTATATTATCAACGACCAAACATTTTTAAACTAGAAAATCTTATGTGTACTAAAACAAATCTGAATTTCTCAAATTGTGTAAATTTGTTAAATGTATTATTCAAAAGATAAGAACTTAACTATTCATTGAAAATACTTGTGTTATTTATATTACATTAGTTCTAAATTTGTAATTATTGATTAGCATGTTTTGTTTGCCACCTTTTATGAGCCTCGTATGATTATATCATTTATTGTAAATTCCTCATATTTACATGTATACATGTATTGAGAGAAATAAAGATTATGTTATGTTATGTTACATATTCGCATTTGTTTATCGTTGCCACCGCAAAACTGTATGGTAATTACAAACAATTATATTGTTTGTTTGCAAACAAATATAATGCGCAACAATAGAAAGGTATGCATCTTTTGATCAGCGTGCAATCTCGTGTGAAAACTATACCCGGGTGGTATCTTTGATTTAATAAAATTGATAGAAGTTTACCGTAAATCAGATGACAATTAAAGTATACGATGATTTTATAGCAGTATAAGGGATGAAATGGTTTGAATGATTTAGTGGTAAACAAACCTTTAACGTACCGGTAAACACTATATATGCTGTTTAAATATCTTTATTCTTAAGTTAGCATACTTAGCCGACAGCAATTTTATTTAACTTGAAAACCCGCTAACCGTTATAATTCGTAAGTAGTTATTACTTTAGATGAAACAGGTCATAATGCAGTACACATATCGTACCAGGTTGATAAATAAAAAAAACATTGAGAAATATTCTGCGGTTTTTATTTCTGCGGTGCAGAAACTGACCGCAGAAAACGCAGAAATAAAGTCACCGCAGAAAAACCACTTATACGGTATTATCAATCTACATTTATTGTGACATATTCATGCATGATTGTCATGAAATAATCTTTAATAAAAATTAATTTGGATGGAAAAATTATATCCTGGAAAATAAATCCTCAGACAGTTGTGGTTTTATAACTTGTTTGTTTAAAAAATCTTCTTTCAAATATTAGTAGTCAGCAAACAAACAAACAAACAAAAATGGTTTTTACAAGTAACATAAAAACTATTTCACACAATAAATGTAATTTGGTGATAGAGAAGTCTGTATTTGATATGGTGAACAAGAGCGAATAAGGTATATTATGCTGTTACAAAAACAACAACAAAAAACAACAACAACAGTTGAACCGAGATCCTAACTGAGCAAAACGGTAGGCGGACCGAGTCTGGGACTGCTGGGTAGCTTAGCGACTTTGGAAAAGTTTTTAAGAAACCCTTTTCGGAAATTCGCAAAAAATATTGAATGGTTATAGTGACCTTTTTTAATGAGGTATACCCTCAATGCATTCATGCTGGTGCGATATCAGATGGTCATTTAGACATTAATTAATAAAGGATATTTTAGCCAAGCTTTCCTTAAAGCAGCACTTTGAACTATTAATTTGCAGACTTTGTGTAATGGATTTGCCCTGCTTTTAAGTTGGAACAGTCCATACAAAATTTAAAGGATTTCAATATCAAAATACAAAACAGTATAGAACAACAAATATTATAGATCCTAGTCAGACTGCACGGATGTGCAGACTGGTCTGGCTCTATTCTGGTGACAAATGTGTATTACTTTCGTTTCCAGTATGTTAAAGGTTAATAAAGTATCACAAGGCGTGAAACATGAGGTATACCAGGGTCTGTAAAATAGAATTTGAATATTTGAAAGACCAAGGGTATACGAAATGGTCAGTCGTTTACTATTATTTTGTTAATGGATTTTTCAAGTTCTACTGATATGTTTTTATTGACTTAAAGATGCCAGAATAGTTGATATCTCTTGAAACCGTTTAAAATTATGCCAAAACAATTCCTTCTAAGGTCATCATTTTTGCATACTTTGAGAAACTTTAACATGGTCTGCTATGTGTTAATTTAAAGTGCTGAAACTTCTAAACATTTTTTATTATAAACTTTAAAAGTTGTATTCCTCCAGATGAGCCAATAAAAAAATAAAATGAGATAAAAAAATTAAACTTGAGAAAAATGCAGTAGAATTTTAAGATAAGTAAAAAATATTCAAGTAGTTATTTACATGCTTTGTGCGATTAATAGCTGATTTTGTAGCATTTGTTACTATATTTCTACTATTAGACAAACGCAGAAAGGGCTATTTTTGCATATTTTGACATCTTTTTGGTAATTTGCTATGGTTTTAATTTGTAAATTCACTTCCCAATATTTCACATTTAAATACATTTTCAAACTTTTCATGAAATTATGCATGCATCTAGAGGCCTGCTGCTTTAAGTTAATGATTTTGTTACTGATGATAGTAAAAAAAAATATTTTTTTTATTTTTTTTTACTTCAATCAAAATCATTTTTTTACTTCAATCAAAATCAACTTGTTTTTATACATCTTTGTAAGAATTTGGAATTGAAAATAAAAATTTGTGTACGTGCGCTTTTTGCTAGAGGGAATATAAACAAGTTCCTGGTGCCTTTTTAAACAGTATTATCCAAGAAAGGTCACATCATTTGTCGTTTATAAATTACCTTATTTTCATATAATGACAAAATGGTCAAAATGGACTGTTATCATAAAATATTTAGCAACGAACTTAACAACTTTAATTAATATTTATTAAAAAATGAAAAACATACCATTACAAATTGTGACCATATCCGCTTTCAAAGCCTCAAATTCTTTTTGTGGCGTAGGTGCCACACTAGAAGTTTCTCTTCCCGAAATATCTGGTACTGGCGTTGTTAATCCGAAAGGTCCGACAGAAAATCCATTTGTAAACATTTTACTAGCTAAAGACCGCGCGAAAAACTCATCCAACATGTCATTTCGGTCACTGTTGGCCCGTTTTGATATATGTGCATTCTTCATCAGTAGGCGAATTAACCTGTTCAACCTCTTTTGTGTCTTCTTTAATACACTCCTTTGTACTGCATTCGGATTCGGATTCTTCATATCAGAGTTCCGCCATCTTTAAAGATTCTTCAAATATTTCTGTAACAATTTCAAGTTAAAAGTTCCGTTTTTGTTTCAAAACCAATTAAGCTTGATAACAGGTGATCAATCCCTTAAAAAATGAAATATTTATTTTATCAACCTTTGTTTTTCTTCAAATACACCTACAATAATTGTACTTATTTCACAAGGATAAATGTTAAATCACAGTTGACAGTTAGTAGAAAATGATAACGGAACGGTTATGAGTCACGGTATTATCTTAATCCGGTGATTTTATTCTATTAGTTTTGTTACTATTACAAACCAAAATACTGATGAAGTACTGACTTTATCAGTAGAAAGTGTGTATGGTATTTCAAACGAAGGAAAACGAAAATTGCGCCTGGTGATGTAACCAAATTCCAATGTCAATATATCACCGTTGTTTTAATTAATGAGTCCGAAAGACCGAAAACGATGACTTTCAACTGTCACTTAAGATGTTCAAACACAAACATATCTTTTCCTATTTAATTTGTCAAAATTTTTCGAAAAACGAAACTTATATTATTTATTGATAAGCATGATAAACTTGCTCCTTTTTGTTATTAATTGTATCACGCATCTGAAAATTACTCTTAATATGTTATTTTATGTCTAATTAAAACACAACTGATTATATACGTTAAAGCCAACTTAATACAAAGGAAATCATAGTGTTCATGTATATTAAATAACTCATGCGTTAATATCCCACGAATTTATGCGAAAATTCACCTGGACAAATCTGTCTTTCTTAACAGCTAATTATTCACTTGCACTGGAGTAAAACAAAGGGCGGTTTTATTGCGTTTATTGTTGTCACTTGTCGCCATATCATATGACTTTATGCACAATACTGATAAAATGCAAATGAAATAATAAATGGTATATATACTTTTTCAAGCACCGAATCAACCTTTTGCATGCTGGGAAACTGCTAAAACTGAATTTCGCTTAATTTTCATAGTTTTATCAAATTTTAAGGGTCGATTCAAACATTTTGGTACCTGATAGGACGCTGAGGATATTGTGACCTCTATCAGCCGGCTAAGGTTAAAATCATAGCTCGTGTCACCAAAAGAGACACTCGTCATGAACTTACTTTAGACGATTCATTAACCAGTAAATAACGATGTTCGGAGGCTGTTTTCGTGCCTGAAAAATGCACGGGGTTTAAGATCCTCGAGTGTGACTTTAAGCCAAACCAAACCATTAAAGAAAGGAAGAAAGAAAGATGATTGTAATGCGTAGCTTGTATTTGTATTTCTATGTTCATAACATAGGTCATGTTAAAAAAAGAAGTTCTCAATCTTGCAAGACTTGCTAGAGTTGTTTCGGTTAACTGACATGTTTTTTAAACTATTGAAATGTAATAAAAAAGTTAAATAACTGATTTGCTGTCGATTTTGATTAAATGCTCAAATAAGGCACCATCATCATCATTATAAGCGTTTTCTTATATTACTTCTATTTATTATTATTATTATTATTATTACTTTATCTTTACTATTATATCTATTATAATTATTGATAGTATCATATTAGCATTAATGTAATTTTTCATTTTACTCAAGGTTATCTGTGTCAATTAAATGGATTTCTAAAGGTAATAATTGTAGGGTTTAGCAGCTGCCCAGGTTATCATAAAGCGACATTGGAAGGAAACCAGACAAACGGCAATAAAATTTATAATTCACACTTGTAAGTATCATCAATAAATGCGATTATGCAACAATCTCGTACTTCTTCGTGGCAACTTTATTGCGTAGACAAAGATACGCGTGTCCTGTTAGATAACGAAATTGTGATTAGGGACATTTACGGTCTCTGATAACGCTTAAGTACCAGTAACAGAAATGATAATTTAAGAACTTATTTCATCACCTTTGACGGGGAGGTGGTATATGAGCGTCTGTAAACTTACATAATCAAACAAGTTAGACATCCAAGAAATATTTTTGTTATTTGTCGGGATAGATTTACCTACAAGTTAAACAAGTAATTATTATATGAACTATTAGCAACAAACCATATCATTGTTTGTTTTCGTCATTTTGTTTGTTTTATTTGGTTTGCTAAAACCCTTTCTTTTTGTAAAAGTTTAAATGTATTATGTTGTTTAATCACTACTGTAAATTTATATGTTATCACATATTGTTTACAATAAAAAAGAATGATTTCATCAATGTAACGATAATAAATAAATAAATAAATGAATAAATCGACTTTGACAACGGGTAATCAAGACATTACCGATACATATAAAAGGGGGTAAGACTTGTTTGAAAACAGCGTTTGTTAGTATTATACCGAAATACTGTATGTGCTAACCCCAGACTTGTTTATACGAGAAACCCACGAATTATTGATAGTTGCGTTAACATCATTTCTTGTGTGTGTTTTTTTCGTCTAACTTTATCCCAAAACCTCTATGTGTGTGCTTTAACGTACACTTGTTTCATATTTGTACTCTCCGTGTATTTTTCCTGAATGAAAGAACAGATTGCGATTGGACGACGGACCATCTTTTAGGTGAATTTGACTTTAACAAGAACTGTATGACTTAAAGAAATATTTTGACTGGCTGAGTTGTCAGTGACTCAAAATTGTTCTTGTTTTATGTGTAAGTAATAGAAAGAGCATCGAAACACGAGGCTATCTGATTTGTACGAGGGGCGTAGTCCCCGAGTATTAATCAGATTGCCGAGTGTTTTGATGTTCTTTCTCTTTTGTATCATAGTCAAACATAAAAACACGTTCCCTGATGTCACAATATGAAACCCCAGAAAAAAGGAACCAATGAACGAGCATCTGAATATGATATTCCTATCGCTTTCCCTTTCCCCGTCGTCACAATATGTAAACCCCAGACAAAATGAACCAATCAATGGGCATGCTCTGCAATTCGGGTAACTAATACCTGCACTCCAGTTAACGCACTGTGCATGTTAATTTTACGATTTAACTCTGACAACTTTTAAACAGAAAGGTCCCCAAGGTATGATACAAGAATAAATTGACGTACTAACATTAAAATCAATATATGACGTTAAGTTACTTATACTAAATGTTTGCCAAAGATGTCAAATCAAAACTACGTTGACCTAATATATGATTGTCTAAAATACGTTAATGGCATGACGTCATTAATTGTCAATAAGTGTCATGTTAATGTATCACTTGAGTTTGACTCACGGAGCGTGACAAACTCATCAATCAAATAAATGTCTGAACGGGATTTTTTTAACGTTGCATTTTTGTGTAAAATGTAAAATTAACATACTTTCATACATGTATATAGTTTGTTTAAATATGTGTCAAGACATAACTATACAATATGATACTATGATGAACGACAGTGAACATTTCAAGTTGACCTTCGATATCTCTAATTTCAATTGATCAGGCATTTTTCTCTTCGCGTAAAGCGAAATTCGAATAAGTAAGAGCTGATGAATGAGCGGTAGGTTTAATCGTAAATGATTAGTTATCAATACTACTTTAAATAACATAAATACTATTAGAACAGTGGTTAAACAAAATAAAACTTAAGTTTAATGACTGAAATAAAAATGAGCCGCGTCAGGACAAAACCAACATAGTGCGTTTGCGACCAGCATGGATCCAGACCAGCCTGTGCCTCCGCGCAGTCTGATCAGGATCCATGATCAGTTTCTCTACTTGTAATAGGATTTGTAAGCGAACAGCATGGATCAAGATCAGACTGCGCGGATGCGCAGGCTGGTCTGGATCCATGCTGGTCGCAAACGCATTACGTTGGTTTGTCATGACGCGGTTCAAATACATTTCAAAACTGTTTAATTATATGTGCATATTGTAGGATAACGGTAATTAGCCGGTAATTAGTCAACAATACATAGGCGGATATATTAAATATAATGAGCTGTCACCGGACACTCGAATAGGATATGCCTAATTTAGTTAATTGATGGGCATGTCATCACCTAAGCGGGGATTTGTACCTATAGCGTGCAAACATAATTGTTTATTTAATTGTTAGCTGTCCAGAAACGCATATTTGCATTTATGAATTATGAAGGTATAAAGTTTAAGGCGTATAATATTTTAGTATTTAAGGTAAACAAAATATTATATTCTTCAGTGTAGTTTTTGATGTTTAACAGACTCATTCACTAAGGATAAATTATGCTAAATACGCAGTTGACATTAATTCTTATTGCTTTACGTATTTGTTTAAGAATTGTGAAATTGTTAAAGACACTGATTAAGCAATTGTTTTATTTTATAGAATAATAATTTTATATTAAATAAATACATATATCTGACGTTTATAAACTTGATATTGTGTTGTCTTATTCATATTGAGTTATTCAGATCTGGGCGTTACACTACAAGGGACGATTTGGTGCTCTAGTGACTACAGGATTCGATACACCAGAAGTTTTTGCGGGCCATTATTCGATCAGCCACGGGAACCAGTTTCCAGCGGAACCAGACACGAGACCGGTGAGTTTTTTATCCTCTGTTTTTTTGTATTTGTTGTTGGCTTAGGACTATGGCATAACCAGATATTGCTAGAATTTTTGAGAATTTAGGTAGGGAACTTAGTAATGTCAGCGCTTATGTTGGCACACAAAGTATTTCCCAAGTTATCCCGGCTTTTAATGGTGAACCGGGGGAATTTAAATTATGGATTAAGAGTATTGAGAAATTTGGGGTATTAAATAGGGTACCTGAGGAAAGATTAAAGCTTGTCGCGTATCAGTCAAGTAAAAATTCGGTTAGTGATTTTATTAATAGACATTTAAGAGATCACCCTGACAGCACATGGGATGAATTCAAAACAGAATTAGGTTCAAGGTTTGACATTATTCAAGATCCACAATACGCATTTTCTTTGTTACGTTCAATGAAACAACACAAAAATGAAAATGTTCAACTTTTTGCAGAACGTTTATTATCTTTAGCGGAAATAGCTTATAGGGGAACTGACGGGAATTTAGCTCTGATTGAAAGACAAATTATCATGTTCTTTACGGACGGGTTACGTGAAAATTATCTCAAGATGAAAGTCATGCGAGATAATCCAGATACTTTACAAAATGCAGTTCGATCGGCTATGAATGAACAAAATTTAAGAACTAGGTTTAATTTAAGATTTCAAAATAACCAACATTCCTCTGAATATCACCTTTCTCCAGGGCAAGAACCTATGGAAATTGATCATTTTAAAGTCCGAACTTGTGCTTATTGTAGAAAACCAGGTCATCATATTTCTGATTGTAGAAAAAAACCTAGGCAAATATTACAGGTAAATTCTGATATAAGATACTCTACCCCGAATAACGGTCAATATAGATCATCAGACAGACCTCATGACAACCAACAAAGGTATTTTAGGCAAAATAATGATAATTACAGACAGAGATATTATCCTAGGGGAAAAAATGGTAATAATGACAGATATACACAGGACAGACAATTAGCAAAACAAGGCTGGAAATCTAAACTTACTTGTTTTAGTTGCGGGCAAATAGGTCACATCGCTAGAGAGTGTAAAACTCAAATGCGTTACACGCCACGAAAAAACTAATTAACTCTTATTATAGAGTCGATAATAGGAGAAATAAGAAGTCACGTGTTTTCAATATTGCAATTTGCGGTAATCCTAATTCTTGTTTTATAAAAATTGGAAATGTTAGATTTAGAAGCCTTATTGATACAGGTGCTGAAGTATCGATTTTATCATTTAGATCTTATTTGTCACTCAAAAATAAACCAAAATTAATTCACAAATCCGCGAATCTTCAATCTGTAAATGGTCAATTTTTACACGTTAAAGGTTGTATAGATCTTACATTTAAAATTGGTTCAGTAAAGAAAACACATAAATTTTTTGTGGTAGAAAATATTAATCGAAGCGCTATTTTAGGGAGAGATTTTTTGTCGAAAAATGGTGTTCGACTTTATTATGATTTAAATTGTTTACGAATTGATCACCATTATATTGCTTTAGAGGAAGATATACACGTAGCTTCTATTGTTAGACTCGAAAATGATTGTGTTTTACAACCTCAAACATCACACATAGTAAGAGGAAAATTAAAATATTATCATGGTTTATTAAAGGAAAATACTGCATATGAATTGTCCAGTATAAATAATAGTGACATAAATTCTGAACCTCAGGTGAAAATTATAGATTCAGTTGTATACCTTCATAGCCATGGGCAAATACCTGTCATGATAGCAAATAACACACACAAGTCTATTAAGCTAAAAGCAGGTAGTCCACTCGCTGAGGTAAAAGTCGTTGACAGTTATGAAAAATCATCTATAACTCAGAACGTAATAAAAAACACGTGTGAGCCAATTTTTTGATGATATTCAAGTGCCAGCTCAGCACGCTAATATGCTTAAAATCAAATTTTTAAAATCAAATAGAGATGTTTTTGCAAAAGATGATTCAGAATTGATAGGTACTAATACAATTGAAATGAAAATAGACACAGGTGACCATCCCCCAATTAAATTAAAGCCATATAGAATCCCTTTCAAAAATCTTCAAGATACATCGGACGCTATAAAACAAATGCTTCAGGCAGGCATTATTAAACCATGCCACTCCCCATAGTCGTTCCATTGGTCATTGTCTCAGAATCAGATGGTTCTAAGCGCTTCTGCGTAGACTTTCGAAAACTTAAAACTTAACAGACAATACAGCGTACCCCTTGCCTCGTATTGAGGATATAATAGCAAAATTAGGAAATTGTCAGTATTTTACAAGTCTTGACTTAGCGAGTGCCTTTCACCAAATACCTATCAGGGAACAGGACAAACAAAAAACAGCATTCTCGACAAATCAGGTAGATGTCAGGAACTAGCGGATGAACCAAATGAATAAATAGTTGAACAAGTTAAAAACTTAGAAAACTTAAACATGCAATTCGAACAAGAAAATGATCCAGAAATCGCTTTACTTAAATCAAAATTACAACAAAATAAATTGTCGAACAATGAGGAGAGACATTACATTGAGTTAGATAACATCATTTATTACATTTCGAATTGTGACGATGAGCCTTCGTTAAGACTTTTTGTCCCTAGGCAATTACAACAAATGATACTGACTAATTATCATAATTTTGGTCATTTAGGAATACAGAGACTTTTTGCAAGTATAAAGGTCAATATTGTTGGCGAAATATGTTTAAAGATATAGTTTCAATTGTAGAACAGTGTGTAGCATGTAATAGTAGAAATTTAAAACAAATTAATACCAATCTCATAGAAACAGAAACTCCAAAATATCCTTTTCATATCATAGCAATAGATGTATTAGGACCGCTTCCGCTTACTGCATCAAAGAACAGGGTTATTATCTGTTTTTTGGATCATTTCACGGGTTTTATTGAAGCATTTGCGAGTCCAGATAAGTCAGCCCAGTCAATAGTACATTTCTTTATGACAGAAATTTACAGTAGATACGCTTGTCCCCAAAAGATTGTTACAGATAACGGGTCTGAATTTGTTAATTCATCTTTTACTAATATGTTAGCAGAATTAAATATTAAACACGTACGCTCGACACCCTATTCGCCGACTAGCAATGGTGCTTTAGAACGCAGAAATAGAGACATAGTAAATCTTTTGTCAAAACTGGTCAACAATAATTCAAGAGAATGGGATATTCATTTAAACTTAACTTTGGCCGCCTTACGATTCTCGGTTTCATACCAGAACAAACAGAGTCCTTTCTTTAATCTATTTATGAGGGAACCCCTCATCCCGGTGGACGCCCTTCTGAAGCCTCGAGCAAAATATCACGGCACAGATTATAGTCAAATCATATTAAGTGAAAACCATAGAGCTTTTCTAACAACATACAAAATGTTGAAAAAGAATAAAAGAAAACGAGTCGAGAATGCGAATAAAAATAGATCAGACGTTACTTTTCAAGTTAACGACCCGATTTACTACACAAATTTTAAAAGGTCAAGTAAATTAGATTCAAAATGGATTCCCTATTACCGTATTATAGAGCAAATTGCTCCACTCACATATGTTATAAAAAGTCAATTAGATCAAAAATTACATAAAGTACATGCACGGCAGATTCGTTTAGCAAATGTTTTAGATTGGGATATTCCTAAACCTTCAGGCAGAGGGCGTTCTTGTCAGTATGTTGTTCCGCCCAAAGACATAACTTCGACCAATGAAAGTAACTCTGATAGCTCAGATTCGACGGACGAAAATAATGATGAAAATCAAACATCGCCCGCGGTGTTACGTAGATATAATCATCAACTAGACGATTCAGACGTGTTAGACCATGTTCCTTTGTCACATTTACAAAAACAATTAAGACAAGAAAATCAAATGTCAAAACCAGACTCATTAAGTAGCGATGAGATGGACAATGTACCATTACCCGAATTACAATGTCACTTACGTAATCAAACTTATACAGGTAACAAAAGTGATGCTTCTAGCCATAAGATGTCAACAAATAGTTCAGATTCAGACGAAAGTCAAGTACAAACAAGGTCACTCGACAATAATCATTACTCTTCGGACACAGAAAGCTATGAATTTATGGTCTCAACTGTAAACAAACAAAAGAAAAAACGCTTTCAACACAAACGCCACAAGGTTAAGTCCTCGGATTCAAAACATCAATCTGTCAACAAGCTTTTAGTTTAATGTTTATCTAAGATACTATAAGTAGATTTTTGTCGTTTTTTATCAAAGTTAATTTTCATGTTACTTTCAAATGCATTCAATTTATTTTTCAGACATGAAGATGTTTCTATTGTTTTGCCTTTTTCATTTTGTCTGGGCCATGACTAGTTATGACAACGTTATCTTTTCAAAGGTTAATGAAATCTCTATAACAAAAGCGCATTGGAACGCCATTTTAGTTTATGATACTAAATTATTCAGCGCTTATCTCACTCAAATTTCTACTAATGTTGATACAGTTAACAAAACGTTGCTTGAAATGAAAACACATTATTTACAAACTAAAGATGAAGATAAGTTTTTGTCTTATTTACAAACAATACATGACATGAATTTAGACATCAATAATCTCCGACTCACATATGACAACGTACTAAATGAATACACAGATTATTTAAGCCTTCGTGACACTTATAGACAAAAAAGAAGTATTTTTGGCTTAGGGAAAGTATTTCGATTCTTATTTGGCACCGCTGATAATAACGATGTTCAATCAATTAAAAGAAATGTTAATAAATTAGCTTCCCCACAAAGAAATATCATGCATATTGTTGAGGATTCGTTATCTATACTTAATGTTTCTCAATCACAAATTATGGAAAATCATAACAAAATAAATGAAATCATCCAAGCATTAAAATCAGTAGAAACTCAAATACATAAATGGAAAATTGCTTTTGAGAGAAGTCTCGAACGTTTTAAAACATATTATGTAAATAGCAACCACAATATGTTAATATTAAACGATATAAAATTCGCAGTTTCCTTGGCAACTTTGCACATAAACGATTTTAAAGATAAATTAGATGTAAGTTTAGGACAGTGTACGTCAAGTTTAATTTCGCCAGAATATCTTCTTCAATTATTATTAGATATTCAACTTCATTCGCCTAAGAATTATGCTCTACCAGCCGACCCAAAAACACATTTGTTCAAATTTTACAAACATGTTTTATAAAGATCACCTGCTTATTCAAATTCAAATCCCTATTACGGAATTGAATGAGAAATACGAGGTGTATAAAATTTTTAATATGGAAACAGCGTACACTTCACCAAATAACTCTTCAGAGTTTGTAGTTGCTAAATACAAGTTAGAATATGAGAGTTTAATCTATAATAAGGCAAGAACAAAATTTTCTGTTTTAACAAGAAGGGAACTTGACAATTGCCAAAATAACTTTCTAATATATTGTGACATTTCTGCGCCCATTTATCAAAGGGTGTGTCAAAAATGATTTAAAGTGAAAATACTTCCTTAGTTTTATCAGAATGACTTTTAAAGAAATTTTTATGTCACTCGTTACGTTTAAATGTAGGTGAAAACAGAGTTGTTATTAGATCAGATGCTTGTCACATATAATAAAAGGTTTAAACAAGGTTTAAAAAGTTAAAATAAAAATAGAAACAAAAAATCAACAATCACATATTACGTATGTATATACCGATAAAACATGATAGAAGTTTTTTTTGCTATGAAATGACTCAATAATATTCCAACGTTGATACACCTTATTTCTTCATTACAGATAGAATCATTTATCTTAAATAGTCAATAACACATAATGTCTTGATAATAAACAAAATCATGAAGTTTGATTGTATTAAATATAATCATTTGCAGTATCGAAGTTGTATTTACAATGAAAATTGGTTAACGAAAACAATACAAATATTACCTCATCATATTTCATTAATATATGATACATATATACACGCAGTAAATACAATTATAACTTTAAAAGAATTGCGCAAAGAAACTTTTAAACGGTTTACGATAACTCACTCTTTAATTAGCCATATTCATGATAAAACATTTATATCGACAGAAAAAAATATGCTTGCGATTCTTTTGTATTTAAATGGACTAGTTTAGGTAGATAAATATTTTTTGTTTGATTGCAAAGCTCCGTCTTGTCAACTTCAAAAGAATAAATATTTCAGATCAAGATCCTTTTTGTTGTAATTCAATCTTATAACTTGAGAGAAAACAATTAATCTGTCTAAATTTCTTCATTTTGACTAATTTCGCTGTTGTAATAATACATACCGATATAATGTATTATCCTAAAGTCAAAATTTCGATCGTTACTTCTTTGCTAGTCTTTTTAAGATTTTCTTACATAAAAATACCTATTTTTCAGAGATAAATCCACGAGCTTAAAGAATGTTTTAAGCATCGCTGTATTGTGTGGAAATTAATTCAGCTATAATACATTTGATAATGTATGATCAATACAAATCCCGGACAAAAAGTCATTTATTCTATCGGCTATTCAAAGGTGCGTTCTGAACAGTGGGTAAAGATATATGAGAATGCAAGTAAGTGCTTGGCACATGTTACGAATAGAAATTGGTTCGATCTTGATGTTGCCGTTGCCGTTTTGAAAGTCGTGGAGAAGGTATGGCTGTTGCTTTGTGCAGTGAAATAGACATATTGAATCTTCCACCGGCAGTAGGGTTTTGAAACATTACCAACAGAAAACAGAGAATCTGTTGACGAATACGTTGCTACATTTGAACTTAACTTTACAAATGTCCTGGAAGGTAATGCGAAGTTGCACTTAGAAACAATCAAAGACATACCATGGCCTAACATACATAATAGACTAGTTATTAAAATAAAAAGAGCATTAACAAGTTATGGTTATTTGAAAAATGACAAATGAATCATCGATCCCATGGAAAAAACGGCGAAAGGTCGAAGGATGGCTAAGTGCACACTTTCAGCACGGAAGAGCCAATGGCCCGACACAACCGCTTCAATACCCCTTACCTTTTCCTGGACTTTATTTGCCAACTGATTACGTACCAGCTTTTTGTGTGAAAATCCGACGATCTTCGACGAATGGTTCGGACGAGTTCAAGGTAAAGCTTGGCCTGGAGTAGAAACATCAATTAAAGTAAAGAAGTCAAACACATGTGTGGTACCTGTCGGTTTAGCTGAAAGTGATGAGGAAGTTTTACAGTGGAGAATGCCCTTTACCTTGGCTGAAAGATTGTTGGTAATGTCCTTAAATGATGCACAGATTAAAACACACGCTGCAATAAAAGTGATTGTGAAACACGCACTGAACCCAATTTGTGAAATAAAACCTTCCTACCAAGTCAAAACTGCTATGTTCTGGGCATCCGAAAAGAATCAAGATATCCTGGAAATTGATGATTTCAATGAAATTTTGTAGGATGTCATAAACTTCTTCACTGAATGCGTAAAAACTAGATGTCTGCAACACTATTTCACTCCTTCAAATAATCTGATTTTTCGGACGAAGAACGTAGTTGCTTGTTTCTCTCAATGAGATTTCCCAAGACATTGCAGCAGCTCTTCGACGATGTCCGTTAATACACATCATATGCTCTTTACCAAAGGAAGAGATTCAAAACAGATTGATTTTTAAAAATCTGTGCGATTAAATTTTGGCAACATTTTTTTCCATTGAACCTGAGGAATATGATGTTTTGTTTGTTTGTTTGTTTGTTTCATTTTACGCCTTTTCCCAACAGAATTTCAGTCATATAGGCGGGTAGTTTCCTAACCATCGTTCCTGGAGAGTTACACCAGTACTAGACTACCTTCCTCCGCGCTAAACTACCAAAGCTATCTGCCGGGGAATATGATGTGATTGAGCATTTATGTCACCGTGCACACTCAAGTCAAGAATATTTGGAGCTATATGTGAAACACGTGCCCCTATCGTTAGGCAAAGCAATCCATATGGATACTTTCAACTATTGTCATTAATGAATGTTGAAGATAAACAAGGATTATGATGAACGAGGTCAAACAAGGATACGACAAAAATGGCTAAATTCAACTTTTTGCAGCGTTTTGATCCACTAAACATTAAGAGTATGACATAATTGTGCATTTACTCCGAATTAAATTACACTAATTCGAAATAAGAGCCTTAAAATGAATAGTATTTTATTGATTATAATCTTTAAAGATTTTTTGATGTATTGTTTAACAAATATATTGAATAATAAGCCTAATGAAATTCAACAGTCGTCTTGTTTTTCTGGTTGTAGGCTATCTAAAAAATGACTTGTAAAATTTACAGGGAAGAATTGACAAAATATAAAAAAATCCCAAATGGTCATTTTAAAAGACAAACTGTAGTCTGGGAATCTCATTGATCATTTCACAAAAAAATGTGAAAGATCTTTCAAGTCAAAGATAAAGTTTGAAGGATAGTTTTAAAATAAAATGTTACGGATAGTTCTTATCATTATAAAAAATTTAAAGGATAGTTCTAAAATAAAATATACAGGATGATTCTTAACATTATTGTTTAAAAGCTGAGATATTTAAATTCTGTTTACAAAACATTTTACAATGCGTTTTGATCTTATTACATTTTCAAATATGTTATCTTACATAAGAACTCAATGAGCTGACGCTAAATAAAAACGTACTGAGTTATTTTTTCATTTTTTATGTGTCCTGTAAATCCGTGGATTTGAAGAGTAACACAGGGAGATATTATAGACTTAAAGATATACTTGGTTTAAATTTTATATTTGCAAAATGTTGCAATTCCTACACATTGGCAAAATAAACATGCATTTAGATTCCACGGCGTACATGTGTTAAGTTTTTAACTCTACACACCATAGGTAAATATAGTGTGAATACATAGTGTCGTTTAAATATCAGGCAGTTTTTTTATGAAATCACCTACTAAACTTGGTCCGTAAAATGTAATGCAGCTTTCAATACACATTTTGTGTGTTCTCATATTTTAATTAGAAATGTTTGTTTGAATTACATAAAATTGATTATATTTCAGCATCGGTGGTTTTTAACTCTTAAATTAGCCTAGTACATCTTTAAAAAAGCAAGCTTTTAAATGATAGAAAAGGAAAAGATAATCTTATCGGTTCTTGAAACAAGCGTTTTTTACAAATTTGATCTAACATTATGAATGAGTTTTTTCCATATTGCAGTTTTGGTGTCTCCCTAGAAGAGGAAGGAAGAGAAACTATAAATAGTGTTGATGACTACTTCAAATATAAGGCTGACAATTGCACTGTTAAAATAAAGGAGAATATTACCAATCGATTGTTTTGATACTAAGACGCTTATTTTGTTGGATTTTAAGTATCAACGACACTGTTATGGTCACACGGCGAATTCATTCCTAAAACGTATTTCTCTGACAATCAACATGTTTATTTAGTCATTATCGTAACATAAATACCAGCCTAGTTATGTTTTCCCAACACTGTTTAAGACGGCGACACAAAATAATTGTGTATTGGACCGCATCATTCATTTGTAAATAATCAAATATTACTGCACTCTGTATAACTGTATTTGCATACCCAGCGAGCATTTTGTAAACAAATTTCTATTGTTTTTTCATGATTATTGTATAATTAAATGAAGGTAAATCTAGCCGGTGCTTATGGGCGTGGAAAGTATCTTGCAATTATCACTTCCGTCCATGTGGAGGCTCAATCAAACCGAGTCTGCAATATTTGCAATTTGACGTGTTAAACTTTCTTTCTGGATTCTGTATTTCTCTAATTTGTATATATCATCTAATAAGACTAAGTAAAAATATCCTTTACCTCATATCTATTTTACGTTCAATATAAATGTGTTATTTCATACAATAAAGGTTCATCCGATTTTGGGCTTAAATAATTATCACATTCTATTGTAAATCGTTTGAATTTACAAGAGTTTGCATTTCCAGGCTGAATGATTGCCTATAAAGATATCACGCAATTGCTTTGTTAGTGCTAAATTGGGTGTACACTATACACAGACATACGGAATGCATTATTCAAAATGTATAGCAATTAACCTCACTTTTCAAGATAATATAGGCATTTGTCATGCTCATTTAGATGTGTGCATTACAGAGATTCTCATAAGATGTCTGACAGGGGTTACAACATACAATGTAGATCAGCAGCATCATATTAAGTAAGGTTTAATTTGTGTAATCAAGCTGTCGACCATTACGTCAGTAGTTGTCTCAGTATATTTCCTTTTCATTAAACATAGGCTTTATGCCGTAAACATACCAGTTTTTGTTCAGACACAATTCAGTATTACTGTGTACAAAAAACAAAATACTTCAAATGCATTGCAATGGTTGATTTTGATTTGAAAGACAAAGTTTTTATATTTAATGTGTATAACAATTAATATATATGACGCACGACGCGAGATAAGCTGCCTTAATGACACGCCAAAAATGTACACTACTGCGATTTAATGACGCCAGTCTTCTTGCGTAAACACATGTTAACACGGAAATGCTTTTTATCTTGTGTTATAGAAGTTTTTAAAGTTAACCTACGTCGAAATTTTGAGGAAAGTTTATAAGATGGAGGAGGAGTTTGAAGTACGTATCTATAAAGTATACTTATATAGAATGAAATAAAGGGATACTTAGACAAATGAATAACAAAAAAGTAAATTGATGTTATGTACTCAAATCATGCTCAAATGACATTCTCTAAAGTCCTAGCATGAATATCTGTATAAATACTATATAGGTTGGGCTTGAAGCATAATTATGTTTTTTATATATTGAACGAAATTTAGACACCGACAGAGTCACCGAGTAGTTTTAAAACAAATCATTTAACTGGAAACCCCTCTGGAAATTTCAATTACAGATATTCTGGATATTGTTTGATTGAAATAAGTCTTAGTTATACCTTTAACAGATACTTTAACGTTTTCATAGTTCTCTTTAACAGCTATTGTGAAATCTAAATACTCAAACCTGACCCAAGTTGGTCAAGTTGGGAAACCACCATTTTATTCTTTAGAAAGAGAAAAGTTTTGTTCCTCTGACTGCTTAGTGTTTTCATTTCGAGGACATTTAAAGAATATTGAAAGAAAAATTCAAATCGTAGAAATAAAATTCTTGCCTGTGCCTACACTTAAGAATTAATGAGCATTAACTACCTATTAAGGTGATATTATGGTTTTTTACCTTTATTATTATCGTTGCTTTTAAAGGTTCAAATACGCTGTTTTTACCTTTATCTTCAAGTAACATTATACTCAATCTGTCTGGTTGAGTTTAAGTGACTTATATTTAAAAAGATTGAATATCAAAATGGCCATTGAACAATAATTGATTATGTAATTGCCAAGGATAAAATATGATAAATTGCCTGAAATATAAAAGGCCTGCCCGACTCGTTTTATCAACGGAGTATTAACGACACATTCCGAAGCATATCTATAGAATTCATTGTGATTCATGTGGCTTATTGATTATTCACATGGACTATATATTATCTATAATTTAAAATTGAAAGCTACTATGGAAAAATTTCAAGTTGTTTTGACTTTGACCATTTCACTCACTATTTATACTTGGATGGGCATAATGTCACTTTAATTTATGTTTAACTATGGATCTCTTTTGTGTTATTTCATACTAGGTTATGGGAGTATACGGCGTAGTGTTGCCACACGTGATACTGAAGAATAGTTAGTACCTTCAGTCAGAACGTCAGTTTGCCTCTTTTTCCTCGCGAGATGGGCCCAATAAACTCTTTAACCCTGCGTAAAATCCAGATACTCTGAATAAGACTGAATGGCATCATGCAACAATTCAACTTCCTAAATGACGAAGGTCAAACGATAGGTCCAGATGGTAAAGGGGCAAACGGACCTGACGCTGTTCTGTCGATGGTAGACTGGAAATTGCAGAATCAAGTTAAAAAGACTGCTGCCTTGGCGCTAACTCGGTATTTTTAAAGCAAACTATTTGCAATGAGATAATAGACAAACGGTTTACAATAGTACCTATTATGGCTAAACTACCATTTTACAAAATCGGATATGCATTAGTACTAGGAGTATACTCCTTAAATACCAGTAACAGTTCTAGTCAGCTAATGCGGTATTAGTAAAAATACCAGTATTGTACCAGTACTTATATTTTGGAAGTAATTAAGTACCAGTACTTTCACCATATTTTGCATACAGACTGTTTAATATAAATTTCCACAACATAGTTTTCTTAATAAAAAAGTATAAAGATAACAAGAGAGATCAGTGATCACATGTGCCGCCTCATGATGGCCAATTTCATGTTGGGACAAGTTTTGTGACAGAAGGAAAGACAGACGAACAGTGCACAACTAGACTTGGTACTGATAATTCCTGTAAAGTTTGGATAAAATTGCACCAGTAGTTTATGAGGAGTAGTCCGGACAAGCTTTTGTGTATCTGGCAACACACAGAAAAAAACACCTTTTTATCAAAGGGCCATAACTCGGCCAAAAATCATTCAACCGGTAAACCCGTGCAATATGCGCAAGAACTTGAGCTACAGATCAATCCTGTAAAATTCCATTGAAATTGCATAAGTAGGATAAGAGAAGTAGTCCGGACAAACTTTAAAAATAAAAATTATTAAAGGGCCATAAATCTGACAAAAATCATTGAACCGTAAAATGCTGACAATATGCACAACTAGACTTGGTGCTGATCATTCCTGTAAAGTTTGGATGAAATTGGACAAGTAGTTTATGAGGAGTAGTCCGAACAAGTTTTGTGACGGGCGGACAGACGAACGGACAGACGAACATACCATGTTTTCAGGTTTATGAGCTATTTCTATTGTTCTTTTCTTATGTTTCTTTGTGGGCTAACTATTGTTTCCATATGAGCTAACTATTATTTACGGAATGAAGTCCTTTGTTCTCTTTTGTTCCCGTGTACCGTTAGTTAGCTCATATACCTAAAATGTTTGTGCGGACGGACAGACGACGGAGAAGTGATCCCTATATGTCGCCACTACTCCGTAGAGGCGACACAAAAAGGATAATATACGTGATAAAACTTTACTCTTTCAATCTTTTATGAAAACCAAAGTTGTCCCTTATTATTGCAGTACCAGTGCCACATTTTGAGACAGTAATTCAATACCAGTACAAATAGCAGCAAAGTTTTTATGCGAGCAATTCAGTGACAGTACTTTTGTACCAATACAGTACTTGCAAAATAAATGTGCAGTGCCATTACCAGTTATGCATGTCTGTACAAAATTAAAAATATCAGTTACTTAACTTTTAACTCAAAATTAAAATAAAATGCATATAGACCTTTAATTATAGCATAGTGAGTAACTAACATGGAAATAATTGTACTATATCTTATATCTTAGGTTAAAATAAGAATCGTTATGATTTTTGTGCCAACAGGACAGAATGAAAAGATCGAATATCATATGAAAGTACCAGGTACTGATTCATTCAAGAAACCTTCATTACTTACTTTTAGGTACTCGGCAACTGATTCTATTTTCCCAATGACAAAATATGTATCATAAACACTGTAGCACATAATTATCATTTTCTTTTTTTTAATCGTAGCAAGGCTTTTTTATATTTCAAAATAATTTTAATTTTCTTTTTAGGACATGCGCGGTGTTTAGCTGATGTGAGATTTGAACATCTAAAGGTTAAATTCCGTAGGCATGATGCAGAAAAACTACAGCAGTTAACCGATGTTACAGAGACATCGTCTACAAAAAAGCGCTGTATGTTACCCTCAGTGGTCATGGCAGCAATGGTCATATCGCGACAATCCAGCTTTATTGGTGGAGGAAGACCTCTCTGTGCATTTTTGGGCACGAACGGGCACCTTCAAGTATAAGGCAAAACTGTGTATAACGCATTCAAATGAAAATGTTTTAAATGAAAATGTTGCTAACTTTAAACTCGGAGTTGCGGTACCATAGAAAGATAATTTTATCTTATACATGGAAGTGTAAGGGGGTATTAATTCAATAAATCGTTAAATAATAACTTAATAATAACTTTAATTTACTTTACTTACATTTCTATAATAATATGCAGTAAAAATGTCCATACTGTATAATTAGAACATATTCATGGTCCTTAAAGAGTATATTTAAAATATGATAAACAAGATCAATAAGGAAAGACGGCGTTCAATGAACGCAGCCCCCATATGACCCAGCAACAAGAACCAATGGGAAGGAGCCCAGGCGGACCCCAAACATAAAAAGGACAGGGCAAAGACAGGTTAATCATTAAATGATAAATAATTTGTAACTGATTAGGAATTCAAAGCCAAATCTACTAAAAATTTTAACATGAGATAAATTGTATATCATTCTTTCTATAATTAAATTAAATTTATATGTTAGGATGGTCTTAATGTTTTATTATTTACAAACTGACAGTAATAGTATGTGAAAATCAGTCACGTGACCTTGTTTACGGAGCTGTCCAAGTTGTTGCATTCTTTTAACTAAAATATTTTTAAATGTGCACTGAATAATATTTAATATTTTTGATTTATAGAGGCATATTAGGAAACACGTCTGTAGCAGTTGTCATTACGGATATTTATCGTTTTCTTCTGACAGAACATTCAAGCACATTCAGTTTCAGTCAGACAAACCGGATGCGGTGATGGCCAGAATAACAACCGAAAGCGAGAAACAGTTGATTCAAGTATCGAAAGAACCAGGATTTCGGTTCAGGTCAGGTGTCCGTCCAAGAGATTACGCCTGGGGTGCCAGCAGAGTGCAATAGATATTTGGTTCGAAACGTGCGAGCGTTTGTCAGTCTTATTATCAGTGAGTTATAACAGTTTAGTGCTTATACATATTCAAACTACTTGTCTCTATATTCATCATACAGCATTATTGACACGTTTCACAATTTTCTACACTCTTATGTTGTAAGGTATAAAAAAGAAACGTAGAATTTGAAATTAAATATCTATTTATTTTTTTCATAGTCGTAAAGATATTAAACCTTAAAATACGTAGACTTATATTTTATTGTTTGTTTCTTTCTTTGTATTGGGTATATACTTAACAAATTGTAAGCTGACTGGATGATTCAACCTATGCGACCAGTACAAACAAAAACCCACCAACACACCTGCGCCTTCTGATCGTGGTCTGCAATATTTGCTTTTCAGTTAGTACATATTTTGAAACATTCCCGTAAAGATGATGAATGGTTATGTCCAGATTGATGATATTTAGCATTGTACTGATTAAGATACAAATGATAAGCCGTGTATGACACGCTAGTTCGTGCTGTTATTACGTTGCTAAGCAACACTAATAGTCTCAATTAGCGAGATGTCTCTTATTTACATATTTTTTTTTACTAATCTATCGCCGTTGTTTTTTTCTTTTATTTGAATGATGTGCATGATTATTTTGCAAATAGTTATAGTATAGGAAGTGTAACATTAAATGATGAAGTACATGGCATAAAAAAATGTTTATTATTCTACAGTCTTTTGTCTTTTTCTGTTGAAAAATATAAGATTTCATTAGATAAAATAATGAAATTTATTACATCACTTTTCCATCTGTTTTGCATATACCAAACTTATGATTTTTAAATTGATTTGAAATAGTTTCTTATTTAGAAACAAAATCTCTTCAAAAATTGAGATATAAACCAAATTTCGGAAACAAAATTCATTAAGACCGTTTTCTTTCGTGTCGTGCGTCATATATAACAATGAATAAAGAAATATGTAAAATTGGTACAAATGATTATACATGTAGATAACTACTACTTTTATTCTTTTCTTATTGAAAATTAATTTAAGATTTTTATTAATGAGAAATTTGAAAATAATAGGTCAATTTAAAAGTTTTTGGCCACCCTGAAAACCCCCTAAAGGGTTACTAAAAATTGAACTGGGTTTGGAAAATTATATGCCAAAAAAGAAACCTTTTTATGGGAAAAAAAATTTAGACACAATTTTTACCTTCTTTTAAAATTTTTCTGAACTAAAGTTTGTGTAATAAAAGGGCTCTATTTCAGAAATGACTAAACTCTATCTTACAATATTATCCTAAAGAAAAATGTTTTCCTATTGAATTTAATGAAAAAACAAATAAAAGCATTTAGCCTTTAGAAACCACACAAGCATATTGATCATTTCTACTCAAAATGTTTGAAGTACGATGATTATCGCGGTCTTACATCATTTTAAGCCATTTATGTATTTTTCTTATTATTTTCTTATTTAAACGTATTGGAAATAACCGTATGCATTTTGTTAATCAAGAATTGTTTATTTTGAAAATAAAAAGTCATATAAGGTATGACTACCCTAAAGGACACTTTAAGGAACTTCACTATTATTATATAGCGCATTGCTATTATATATGCATAATCAAAACATAATAAGATTAATAAAAACAAAACGTTAAAACATCAACATCCATCTTGTTTTTAATATACCTTCCTAAATATGGCAATTATTTCAACTCAATGGTTTATGAATAATTGAAAAGTTCCCAAAATGGATTTTAAATCTTTAATGCATTAATGTGACCTTTCTTTTTTAATTAGGATGTCATTTAAAAATAAGTAATATATGGACGTTCAGACATGCTTTAGGGCTATGCAAGTGCATATCTTACACAATATATATTTAATTTTAACTGTGTTTTTAATAGCTTATGTACACAGAATCATAAACGATTAATCACACTCCTTTCCATCAGACTAAACAAAATACCAAAAGTAAATTCCGTATATTATCACTCTGTCCATTTAACGAATACAAAATATGTTTTCAGGTTGTTAACGTTACAACAGCATTGGCCTGTCAAATTTGGAACTAAATCATTAAATTTAAACATAGGAATTGAAAGATTTTGCTAGTGATTACGTTTCAAAGGAATGCCTGTGATGTTTAAAGTAGTTTGAAGTAACGTTTTAATCGCGGTTCATATAAAGACAGATAATATGCGATTGTCAGATGGAATTTGTCATTTAAAATCGCATTTTCCTATCCAGTGAGTCTAATTGCAATTATAAAACATTTGTTTCTTCAAGTCACATGCTTTTTTAAAAAAAAAAACTATTTTGAAACGTTTTTGAAGCAATGCCTAGAGAGAAGGTGTTTTGTGTGGAGCATTGCCCGATATCTTGTACATAATTGCTCAGGGGTGCAAATCGTTTTACTCCCCAAGTGTCAATTAATCTTACATAACCAAAGAGGAAAACACAGTAGGAGTCTGCCTAGCTATCAATGCAATGCCTAAAAGTTAGTATAAGATACCAAGCCCGCATAGTTCAATCGGTTAGAGTGTAAGACTTGTAATCCCGACATTGTGGGGTCAATTCCCAGACTAACTAATCAGTCTTTCGAATGAGACTTTAAGTCGAGGGCCCAAGTATGAGTGCTTTAACACTTGGCACGTTAAACAATCAAGAGAAGCTTCTGAAGTTGGAGTATCTTTCTGTATCGGTATCTTGCACTATCCCTCAAAATGCTACAATGACTAAAACTCTTCTGGAACACTCGCCCATATGGGCAACGGGTGGCGAGTATTAATAACTAAATTACACAAAGTAATATCAGTTTTTCTTAAGTCGTTATACATGTAGAAAGCATTATTTTATTTAATGTTGCCACGCGATATTATTCGATTGAACGCAATACTTAAAGTTATTATTCTTTAATTATAAGACTATTTTGCAAATTGTTTTCAATGGACTAAAAATGTTTCGTTTCTTAAAGGTTGAAACATCAACATAATACAAACATTCCACGTTGATTTAAGATTAGACATTTTTTCTATTTACTTTCTAGATCATTTTCATAAGATAATTATACTTAAAAGAAAGTTTGTCTGGAATATTAGTCTCAAATAGGTAAATGGATTAGCATTACAGATACTTTATTTTAAAGTTACAATATCATTTTGTTGTTCCGAGCTTAGTTTATTTGCTTATTTTGAGAACAAAACATTTGACAAATCGACTTTATAGTAAATGTCTGTACTCTGTTCTTTTATCTAGTTATAATTAAATAAATAATCAAGTATGTCAGCACTGATATGTTTTATGTTAATATATGATAAAGTTCATGGAATGCTATTTAAGTAAATTTAGCAAAATCGTTTACTCAGTAATTATCTTGAAAATTGCTTGGCAATTGCTTTACATTATTTTTGAAATATGTCAATGTTTTGCCACGTCTCTTTAAAGATGTTATATAGCATCATTTAAATTGATCAATTAACATTATATTGTTTTCAGAGTAAAACTTTCCTTCTAACTTTCATTATGTATGAATAAGTTTAAAGTATTCATTTTTTTAAAAAGACTTTTTGACAGCGGCCGTATTGGTTAAGTGAAAAGGATATAAGTGAATGGGATATCAAATCAGAAATAGTTTAGATTTTAGCTCAACTTCACTATTATATGAAAATATTATATCATCAGCATTTTCTTAAACGCCATATTTATGTTTGCAAATATGAAAGTAATGAATAGTTGGTTAATTGACATCGAATAAAAATACAAATAAATTCCTTACGATAATTTTAGATATAGGGTTAAACGATCGACATAATCAAAAAGGAATTCAGGGCTGATTCATAACTTGATAAGTTTATGTTTACTAGCTATAAAAGGAAATTAGATACTGTTTTAACAAATCGTCAGTATTCATTTTACACTTTACATTTTTTCCCCCCAAAAAATTTTTATTTTAAAAACAGGATTGAAAAAAAGTTGATAATTTGGAAAAAAATTATCAAAAATTTTATATTTTTTTGTTTGATGTTCAAAAAGATTTTGATAAACAGAACTTAGAAATGGGAAAAAACCCCCTTTCAATAAAGGGGCATAGGGAAAAAAAGGTTTTGCAAAACCCTTAAAAAGGGAAAAAAATCAGTTCTGGTTGGAAAAATTTTGTTAAAGGACCCGCTGGCTAAAATAAACCCCAAAAAGGGAAATTTCCCCAGAAAAGGCATTTAAATATTTTTCACAAAATAAAACGATTATATTTTAAAAATGCTTGAAATTTAAAAAAAATATCAAATAAAAGGAGAGTGAACGTTCGGAAAAATTTAAAAAAGCCACTTGGGGAAGTTTATTTAAAGAAAAGCTGAGAAGGGGGGGTTTGAAAATTAGAGACTTTTGTTTTAAACCAAATTAAATAATAAATTTAATGCTTTGAAGGGAAAAACACGCGATTTTAATACTGATCAAAAAACCAAAAGATGTCTTTAACACTTTTTTCAGTCCCGCAACGACAAATTTTTTTGTAAAAAGGTTTTTTGATAAAAGATTCAACATATTGTTTGAAAACCAAAAAAGGGGAAAATTTTTGCCAAAAAAAGAACTTTCCTTTTCATCGGAAAAACAAAAATAAAATTTAAAAAAGAGATGACCCCGGTTTAAAAAAATGGTAGAAGTTTAAAATTAAAAAAGGGAAAATTTAAATTGGGACAAACCCAAAAGGGAATAATTAAAATTTTCGTGGGTGCTGATTTTGGGGGTTTAAAAAATGGGGCCCATAGGGTTTTATTTTTTTTTAACAAAAAAATCGCAAAAAACCTTTAAAAAATTGAAAACGTAAGTGGCGACTAATTGGGTTGGGATTGCTGGATTTGATGCAACCATTAGGTCAAGCAGTCTGGTGGTTTTGACCCCTTGTATTTAAAATTTTGTAACACCCAATGCTATCTTAACTCACCTTTCGTGGTTCAGCGCCATATGACCTTACTTGTTTTGGTCGTAAATCGAAAGAAAACTAAGAAAATGAAGTTTGTGAAGCCTTGTATTTTACTTAACTGGTAAAGTGACTTTTAATAATTTGTTTTGTGTTAGTTAATACATAGTTGTTTTTGACAGCTGTACAAATGTCTTCTTTATCTTCGATACATTTTGTATCCCATGAAAAGGTTCAATCAAATGTAATATTCGCCTTTTTTATTAATGTTGATTATCCATAACAGTTTAGATAATATTAAAATTGTATTATTTGTTGTATTATTTTCGATATAATAACAAAATAAAAGTTTTAGAACCTACGTGTTTGTTAATGTTTTTATGTCGGTATTTTTGTTATATATGTACGTATATTTTTCTTTATGTGTGTGTATGTAATTTATTTTTCATTCATATTTCGGTTTTAGATATGTAATAAAGAGTATTCCCAATGAAGACAAATTAGGTCATTGTTTAAAGTTTGTGAACAAAGGCTTCTAAAATTTGTATTTGGTTATAGTAGAGACAATGTGTCTTTCAGATTTTCTCTCTAACCAGTCATGGATACGATTTGTCGCGTCGGACTGCTTTCCCTTCAAATAATCATAATTGCATAAAGAAGACGTCCTGTCCGGACAATTAATTACAGGCGTTGCAGGGAGGGTTCGGTACTAAAATAAATCATTTCTGTTCTGTCTTATTGTGACTATAACGCTTGTTTGTTGTATTGTCATAAAACCAGCATTACAAGTCATTTTTGTGAACATTTGCTATGGAAAAAGGACTATATCATTAGTCTTTTAAATATTGCCATGATCAATATTTTTCACCGATTTTGATTAAACATAACATTAGTTTAACTTAATGAAGAGATGAAAAATATATCTCTATAAATATTTACACATGAATAGTAAAAAAGTCACGATTTGTGCAATTGATATGTCATCATTTTGATATTCAATTCGTTTAAATCAAAGACAATGCATGTATATATAAATGACTAAAATTGGCGACAAATGATATATTACAAGTGGTTTCCAATATCATCTTAACTACGATCATTGATTTCTGCCGCGGACAAATTTACACTGGTTTTATATAATAAAGAATAGAATAATTGAGCATGAATGGGGATATGTCTAAGAAATGTATAGGTTGAAGCGTTTCATTAAATATATTTCCAGCTTAAATTAAAAAAAAATCATATGCATGTATAAAATGCAAATGTTGATGTATTTCAAGTCAATGACTAAAATAGCAAATCTTTCTTATTAAAATGTTAATTTGCATCATTTACATTTATTCTAAAAACTAAAGCAAATTTAGTTTAAAGGTTTGTTAAATTTAAACAACAGACATATCGTCCACAACAGCAGCAACAACAGCAGCATGAGCAAGAACAACGGAAACAGAGAAAAATCAATTCTATTACAAGACTTTTTAGTTGTGATTTCTTTCATTTATTTTGCAGGCTCATTGAAAAAAAACGTTCTCCAGTTAAGAAAATATGAAATAAATATTTGAATGTTCCGTGTTTGACAAAGTATAACATATAAACGTTATCGTTTTTTCACCAAATTTGTATTCGTCACAAGTCATTGCTACTTTCCAAAGTCTTCCAAATTAAGTAATGTCAAGATAATTTAGATAGTATTAAACGGTTTTCCTGAAACAGCAGCTTACCAATATTTATAAAATGCAGGCCTGACCTTAAAAAATGGCGCTTGATTGAAATGACAAGTTTGCATGCAAAATGAATCAAGATGGCCTTTAACAGTAAAACAATCATTTCAAAATAAGGTATCTATGTGATACAAATGAACAAATACTACATGCTTTCTCTTTAAAAAATGCATCAGATTTGAACGTAATGTACCAGATTTTATAAAAAGAAATCATTTTTATTGATACCACATAAACACAAAAATGTTGTATAAAATTACGTCTATAATACACGATTGGATTAACAGTAGTTTGCTTTTTATATTCAACACCTTCAACCTATATTCTCTTCATTTTTTCCGGAACAGTTTAAATCTAATTAAAATCTTCAAATGTCATCTAGTGGAGTGACTTTATAAATCACTGAAATCCACGGTGGCTCATTATCCAGGTTTTGTGAGATAGAGATGTTAAAATTAGTTTCTTTTTAAAGTAGTCTGTAATTTATAAGGGACTGCATGTGTGTTTCTACAAGATCAGAGATCCCAAGTGTATTATAATTAATGAAAATGTATTAAATGGAGAGCAGGACTGGTTTACATACAAAAATAAAAAGAACTATCAATTCACAAAATGTAAGACAAATAAGTAAGATAAGTTAATAATTGTCATTGCTTCTTTTTAAAAGGGAATATGTGCAATAGTGTTAAAGCCAGTGATTATCAAAAATCCAGATTCATAACTGACTTCAAAACAAGCAATGACCGATTGGATCGTTTCCTTTAAACAAACTTTAAGAGAAGTTATCAAATCTCAGAAAGAAAATTTAAATACATTGTAAGATAGCGTTTGTAGCTAATGCGACTTTTCATTTATAAAATCTGTCGTAGTTCCAAACGGAGCAAAGCAAATTTAGACGAACACGTGTGTAAATAAGATCTTCAAGGAAAACCAATTTAAAGTGATAACTGAAGAGGCTTTACTTCTTATTCGTTTTTACCCACATAATATTGATGTTTAACACTTAAACAATATTTTACTATTAGTCTGCTGGTGGCTACTGAATCTAACAACACAAGAAGTGTAGGCAGGACAAAATAAAAAACAACAGCTTGCATACCCCTGCCACAATCTGATCAGTGCCTGAACTATTTTTATTCAGTTAGGAAATATTATGAATTTTACTCAAAACATAATCAATGTTTTTTTCAAGATTGAAAGATAGACAAATCAACATCAGATGTTTAGTTTGTTAAGGGTTAAATGAGTTTATAAAATTTATTTTAGTTCGTTTGTGTGCGCTATAAGTTTATTCAAACACTTTCGAATTCGTTCCTAAAACAAACCAGTAATAAGTAATGTGGGTAAAGTTTCTTGCTCACAGAAGCAACGGCTTGCTCCTGACAGGTTTGAACCCACAGGACCAGCAGTCCTTTGCTAACTAGTCAGATGCATTAACCACTCGGTAAACTTATAGTTACCATATCTATTTTATATATAAATTAAATGCAGTTGCCTGAAGTAACTATTCTATAAACTATCATTAGTGTGATGTTACACGGAATGAGATAATGCTGATGTTAACCTATGCTTCCTTATGGTGTTTGTCCATTTCAAAGTAAAGAAAATATCAGTGTGTAGCGAAACGAAAGTCATACTGTTTGTTTCTACAGATATCATAGCACATTAAACAAAAGACAAGATATACATGCTGCCTGTCAAATATGAAAAATTATTACACTTAGCCACATTGGAAATTATTTAAATGTTTGATAAACAGTTACTTTCGGAGTTTGTGAAAAATTAATGCCAGTTTAGTATTAATTTATCTTGCTTTTACAAAAAATCTACAAAACATGTTTTCTTTGTTTTGATTAAAATTAAATGTTTACGTAGCACAGTAAGAAAGTTGTATCATATTCAATTACTCTAGTATTTTACCTTTAAAGACAACTTGAAGATTATTATTTTATAGTAAAGCGACGCAAACTCGCTGCAGTTCCAATCATATAATTATGTGTTCAAAGAACTATACTCAACACTTCAATTCATTATTAGACGACACAAGTGGTGACCTTGTTATGGAATAGTTTCTTAATATCAAATGCAAGATTTCGGTGCACCTTTATATCCTTCACTTTTCATACAAATGATATGGTTAGTAATTGAAAAGAAGTTTCTATTTATCTTCTTGAAAGAGAATTATATAATAAGTGGAAGTCTGCAAATAGGTCAAATATCGTTATTGATTCTTTACATATCATATAAAACTGTGCAGATCAGGCAAAGAATAGAATCATTTCTGAATAATTTCTAAAGGAAATCGCAAAAGAGAACATTGATATGCCGGTGCTATAGCTCTTTTCATTGACTTTCTAATTTCAAAAGCTTAAAAGGAAGTTAGAATATGTACCGTTTGACCTTCTAAATCATCGAGGAAAAAAGGTAAAAAACGTTTCTCACTATATTACTCAAAATAGACAGAGAGAAATGAATGTATTCAATATAAGAAAATGATATCGTTTATTTTTTTTAAGAACCAAAAACATTGAAGCTATGAAAACAAACAATATGTGCAACATTTCAGACATGGCCATAATGCTTCCTGAATATTCGAAAGTATACGCTAGTGGCTATACTTTGTTTGTTTGTTTGGATTTTTACGGCACGTCAACACATAACTGGCCAAAACGTGCCGAATGCTATAATAGGCTTAAAATGTTATGTTAAACTTTGTAAATGACAATAGAAATGAGCCAATTAGATCCTAGAATACAAGTTTTAAAGAGTTCTTTGAGTGAATTTACAGAATCAAATCTATTACGGGTCTGTGAAAAATCATGACATGCAAGAAGAAAATGCTTGACAGTAAAATACATAGAAAGGGGCATTGTCATTTGTGAGGAGATAAGAGTGGGTTATTTTAGTGTGTCCTATTCGGCATCGAAGAAGAACTGTTTGATCACGGCGGTTTGACAGAGATAGAGATGGTGACACATCAAGAGATGGGTTTATATCGTGAAGTTTATTAAAAACGGCATTGTCCCAATTTGCTTTCCATTCAGATGATACGAGTTTATTTATAGCCGGTCTAAAATCACAAGCAGGTAATAATAAGTCAGTTTTTTGAAAATTTAATGATTGTTTAGCTAAAGAATCTATTTTTTCATTTCCTCGTATACCTACATGACTTGGAATCCAATATAATTTAACATATTTTGCTTTTAGTATATCCTGAAATCGTAAAAGAAGTTTCTTTATCATTATATTGTCAGATTTTTTATTTTTAATGGATATTAAAACAGAAAGCGAGTCAGAAAATAGAAAATATCACAAATTTATCGTGGGTATGCTGTGCTATGTATGACAATGCTAAATCGATAGCTTTTACTTAAGCAGTAAAAATTGATGCATTATCTGGTAACTTCATACTAGATGTAAAATTATTTTCAAACACAACAGCACCTACTTTGCAACGTTCTTTTGAACCGGGCTATACATCGGTTACTACCATGGAATAGCTAAAATAAAAAAAATACAGAATCCTAAAAGAAAGCCCAAAATGACAAAATTGAAAATGTTGCAGGGTCAATTCGATTGAACCTGTTCATGAACGTTACTGTAAAGTGCAAGTTTCCGTCAACGCCCCCTAGAACCTGCTTTAACACGAAAATGGTTAAATTTTGAATTTAGAAACATCCGCAGATGTGTTCATACGGCGGTTATCATGGAACCTTCAATGTGACACAGAAGTGCCATTCCATGAAAAGCGGCGTATGCTCCCCGAGTTAAAGAATGCTTGTTCCCTAAACGAGAAAACAATGGGAGGAACTAAATTAAATGGAGTTTTGAAAATGGATCTTAGGTTATGAAGCCTGCATATCACAGATAAGACGTCAAAAGACAATTTTAAAAAGCAGGCAACATATCCTAAGGGTGATTATACAGTATTCAAGTAGGAATACTGGAACCACTCAAGTTGAAAATTGCCAAAAATAGGGACTAAAAGTACCACATAACATGTATACACATGTTGTGCTGAACGATCTTAAAGGTTCGGAAATATATCATCATTGATTAAATGTACGGGGAGACTTTTTACAGCCGCCACACGGCACAAATAACATGGATGTGACAATGAAATAGAGAAATACAGAATCCCTAAAGAAAGCCCAATACGACAAAATATAAAGCATAATATAATGACATTTTTCAAATCTCAATAAGGAAATTTTTTAGGTTTTCATGATTTTTTGCAACGTAATGCACTTAATTGCTCTGTGTAACGCTCGGACTCTTTTGTACTCTTGTATTCCGATTAGATAACTATTGCAACATATTCCAACGTATGAGTTATTTATTTAAATACAGGAGATTAATGATTACAAAAATGAGTTTTCTTTTTCAGAAAAAAATGTTTTAAATGTTTTAATAAGATTTTAAAACAAAATATTGTAGCAGATAATTTGGGTAATATTTCAATATCATTCTTATTTTGTAATTGCTTAACTATTATCCACTTGTTTTTTTTTTTAAGGAAATGCATTTTACATGTAATTCTATTTTATGTATAATTTTATAATGGGACCGTTGACAATTTAAATTGTTTGTAATTGTGAAGGTAGAAAATTAATTCTTACTTCTCTGATTAATTACTTACTTAAATACTTTTAACTGTAATGAATAAAGCTTCTTACAAATTCAGAATTGAAATTTAGTTGTAGCTCATCAAATAACATAATAGTGACATTTCTCTATGAGCATGATATCTTTTTTTTTGGATATTAATGTAGCTTCTTATTTTTTCATTAATTTGTGTTGAATACATATATAGAACATATATTTTTGTTGGGTTTTCAATACATACATGTACAATAAAACTTTAACCTAAACTCCAGGACTGGGTGAGCGTATCTTAACTTAACCGTTTAAGTATTGGAATTGATTATCCTGAGTACAGACTGACTGAAAATTAATTAAATTCATAAGTAGCTATGTTTTTTGAATTCTAATGATAATGAAAGAAAACAAAATTAGAACACTTTCTTTTTAAACCGCATTTTTTAAATTTTAATCCTCTAAGCAAAATGACCATACTTCTTCAATATCACTCGCATATTTATGACAGATATTTTATTGCCTTTCTTTTAAAGTCTAATAAATTTTAAAAACTCCCTCGATCTGAATTTTGTGTGTAATGGCGACATCACCATATTTCACTTATCTATATGGTTAAATAAACAGGAGGGCCATGATGGCCCTAGATTGCTCACCTGACTTATCAAACCAATCCAAACAATTACCTAGACAAGCATTCTGACCAAGTCTCATGACAGGTGAGTCAAAAATGTGACCACTACAGTGTTAACAAGGATTATCCATATTTGAGCAGTGCGACCTAGTTTTTTACCCAGGTGACACATATTCAAACTTGACCTAGAAATCATCAAAACAAACTTTCAGACCAATTTCCAGGATACTTGGATCAAAACAGTAGCAACTAGAGTGTTTACAAGATTTTTCTATTTTTAGCTCCGGTGACCTAGTTTCACATGCGATTTCGAACTCATCCAAGCAATTACCTAGACAAACATCCTGACCAAGTTTGATGATAATTGAGTCGAAAATGTGACCACTAGAATGTTAACAAGGTTTTTCCATATTTGGGCGGTGTGACCTAGTTTTTCATCCAAGATGACCCATGTTCGAACTTGACTTAGAAATCATCAAAACAAACTTTCAGACCAATTAACAGAATATTTGGATTACAACAGTAGCCACTAAAGTGTTAACAAGATTTTTCTTTTTTTAGCTCCTGTGACCTAGTTTTTCATCCGAGATGACCAATGTTCGATTTATTCCCAGCAATGACCTAGACAAGTTTCCTGACTAAGTTTGATGACAATTGAGTCAAAATTGTGACCACTAGAGTGTTAACAAGGTTTTTCTATTTTTAGCTCCTGTGACCTAGTTTTTCATCCGAGATGACCCATGTTCGAACTCATCCGAGCTATCACCTAGACAAGCACTTTGATCAAGTCTGATGATGATTGATGCAAAAATGTGACCGCTAGAGTGTTAACAAGGTTTTTCTATTTTTAGCTCCTGTGACCTACTTTTTCATCCAAGATGACCCATGTTCGAACTCATCCGAGACAAACATCCTGATCAAGTTTGATGATGATTAAGGCAAAATTGTGACCTCTAGAGTGTTAACAAGGTTTTTCTATTTTTAGCTCCGGTGACCTAGTTTCTCATCCGAGATGACCCATGTTCGAACTCATCCGAGCTATCAACTAGATAAGCATCCTGACCAAGTCTGATGATGATTGAGGCAAAAATGCGACCGCTAGAGTTTTAACATCTAAATGTGAACGGACGACGGCCGACGGACAATCATCAATCCTAAAAGCTCACCCTGAGCATGCTCAGGTGAGCTAAAAATGTATACACGCAAGCAAATTACCAAAGGAACTAAGCAACATCAGTATAATCTTAAGAAGCGCTTATTTAAACTTACATACAGGTTACCGATTACTAATTTTGCAATTAAACTGTAACCTAAATATGTCAATAATTAACAAAACAAATAACTTTAGAAGTGATATTACAAACAATAATTATAAATAGCGCAAAGTGCTACATAGCACAGTAAGATTGCAAATCCCTTGCCCAGATTATGTTTAATTTATGAATCTCGGCACATCAAATATTTGTTCTTGGTGCCATATATAGTTTCTTAGCTTATGGTAAAGTCATTTATTTTGATTGATTAACTAAATGACCACTACAAGATACAGTGAGACTCATCAAGTAAATACTTTCGGACTTATTTTATCTGTGTACACACTAATGAAACCGTGTACATTATTTGATGGCCAAATTGAATTATAACATGTCAGCTGCATTTTACATTCTGTTAAGGGTTTGTCTTTTTCACATCATTTCGGTTAAAATAAAATACATGTATGTAAGATAAATATACAGACTGTCACTTATTTTGAACTAAAATATGACAGTATAGGAAATATCTTCCCTTCTAAATAAACGGAAATTACCAACATCAACGATGACAAATCTTGGGTCTGGTTGTTCTCATAACGACCATCAAAAAGGACAATTAATACCTTTCTACATTATATAAAAAAAGAAATTCAAAAGAATGGTTATAAAATGTTTTGTTAATGATTGCTGTTTCAACTAGGTGTTTAGAAATTGTTAATATTTCAAATAAAGTTACTTATAATACCCGATAAGTGCAACAAGAAAATCAACTACAATAGCTTGACCAAGCAATGCAGAATACGAAAATTAAGACATTTCAGTCCCAATGGGTTTAAAGAACTGTCCATTTTTGAGTCTCCAACTTGGTCTGTTAGATGTTATCAAAACAGGAAAACGTAATGTGTAAAAAAGTTGAACCCTAAGCATGCAGTATGCCTCAGATAGAATGGTCATAACCTCTTTTGATACAATGTTAATAATTTTAGTAACGACAACAGAAAAATTACCAGAACCCAAGATCTTACGAAGTTTTTTTTGTAAATCACATCCCAATAGAATAAGGCTTGTTATCCCTAGTGCTTTTTTATTACACTTGAATTTTACACAAAAGGGAGTTTTAGTGCCTTTTCATCAATAAGTCGTTTTTCAAAACACGAATAAGTCATACTGTAACAACAATAGTATTATAAGTCGCTTTGTTTGATAGTACCAAAACAAATTTTGAATTAAAGCTAAGATATCTTTTTCCCGATGTCTTAAAGTAAGTCTAGACTTGAACACATCTGTGGATGTTTCAAATTTAATCAAAATTGTATCAGTACCGTCCATGAACAACTCATAACCTCTGATCCCCTTTCAAAATTCCATTTTAATTAGTTCCGCCCATTGTTTTCTCGTTAAGGGCACACGCTTTTTATTACTTGGGGACCATACGCCGCTTTTCATGGAATGGCACGGTAGTGTCACATTGAAGGTTCCATGATAACCGCCGTATGAACACATCGGCGGATGTTTCTAAATTCAAAATTTTACTATTTCATGCAATAGTTATCTAATCGGTGCTACGGGGCGTGGACGGTAACTTGCACTTTCCAGTACCGTCCATGAACAGGCTAAATCAAACCGAGCCTGCAACATTTTCAATTTTGTCGGGTTGGGCTTTCTTTAGGAATTCTGTATTTATCTATTTTAATCAAACCGAGTCTGCAACATTTACAATTTTGCCGTGTTAGGCTTTTTTGAGGTTCTTGTTTTCTCTATTTTAGGTGGAAGAAGATGCTTATTTCCGCAATACAAATTAATGCATGAATCAATTTTGAAGATGTTACGTTTCCATGTACCTAGAACATACTTTTGGCATTTTCACGCCGACACCATTCGATTGAAAATTCCTCAATCAGTAATCTGACTACGACCGAGTGAATTATGTATTAGGGTCCTTTCAAGAATAAGTTACGAATTCTTTTGTTTGTAATTATATCAAAATATAGCACTCAGTCTGATAAAAACTGGCGAAATTCTAAATTACAATATTAAGAAGCACTGCAGTCTCAATTAAAAGGAGTATTTAACAAATACAACTTTGTTAAAACAGATAAATACAGAATCCCTAAAGCTAAGATATCTTTTTCTTTTTTTGCCAACACGGCAAAATTGAAAATGTTGCAGGCTCGGTTTGATTGAGCCTGTTCATGGACGGTACTGGAAAGTGCAAGTTACCGTCCACGCCCCCTAGCACCGGCTTAATAAAATTTAATTAAATATTTCTTACAGCTTTCTTATATGTATATCTCAGAGATGTTGATGTATAAAGAGACTTTCTACTGGCGATGTTCGTAATGCGTCTAAAGCCAGACGCGAAGACCTTTGTGATAAAATGAATACATTAAAAACATCAGACATTTACTTTTCACTTTTTATATGGGAATTAAAGGAATTTCATCAAATATCCGTACAATTTTGTTTCATTAACAACAAGAATTTTATGCGAAGTTTTTTCCATAATCGACAGAAATTAACACATTGAAATTTTGTTATTGAAAATTTCAAACAATTTTTGTCGCCGATTTTTGGGTGTCATCAAAATCCTGTTGAAGGTTTTGTTCAGTTTTTGTACATTCCTTTTACCCGTAGCATATGGGAACATCATCCAAATATAGAGAAGTTAAATAACTTGAGTAAAACTGTAAACCCTTTAGGCCGGGAAATTGATCTAATAAAATATGAAAAACAAGATCAACAAGGAAAGGCGGCGTTCAATGAACGCAACCCCCATATGACCCAGCAACAAGAACCAATGGCAAGGAGCCCAGGTGGACCCCAAACATAAAAAGGACAGGGCAACGACACGTTAATCATTAAATGATAAATAATTTGTAACTGATTAGGAATTCAAAGAAAATAATAATAGGCCCACAAATTTGTAACT
The DNA here is from genome assembly GCF_026571515.1 of Ruditapes philippinarum. Classification (NCBI taxonomy): domain Eukaryota; kingdom Metazoa; phylum Mollusca; class Bivalvia; order Venerida; family Veneridae; genus Ruditapes; species Ruditapes philippinarum. The sequence goes on from NW_026857712.1 coordinate 54,610, forward strand.
GATTAGGATTCAAAGAAAACAATAATAGGCCCACAAAGGGAAGGGGACAGGAGACCGGGGGAGGGGGGGGGGGTTAATCAAAGAAATAAAAACTCCCCGTACATTTATTTAATCAATGATGTTATATTTTCGATCCTTGAAGATCGTTCAGCACGACATAATTGTTGTATATAGATTTTTATGTGGTACTTTTAGTTTTTCTTCTATTTTGCCATTTTCAACTTGGGTGGTTCAAGTATTCCTACTTGAATACTGTATAATCACCCTTAGGACATGTTGCCTGCTTTTGAAGTCTTATCTGTGATATGCAGGCTTCATATATAACCACCCTTAGGATATGTTGCCTGCTTTGTAAATTTGTCTTTTGACGTGTTATCTGTGATGTGCAGGCTTCAATTTTTCCATGAACAGGCTCAATCAAACCGAGCCTGCAACATTTTCAATTTTGCCGTGTTGGGCTTTCTTTAGGGATTCTGTATTTATCTATTTCAAAACCTCAGATCCCTTTTCAAAATTCCATTTAATTTAGTTCCGCCTATTGTTTCTCGTTAAGGGTAAAAGCATCCTTTTACTTGGACGCCGCTTTTCATGGAATGACACTACTGTGTCACATTGAAGGTTCCATGATAACCGCCGTATGAAAACATTTAAAATTTCACCATTTTTGTGTTAAATGTTGAATTCTGCTTCAGCCGGTGCTAGGGGGCGTGGACGGTACCTTGCACTTTACAGTACCGTCCATGAACAGGCTCAATCAAACCGAGCCTGCAACATTTTCAATTTTGTTGTGTTGAACTTTCTGTAGGGATTCTGTTTTTCTCTTTTTTTGCTTTAAAGTGTCTATCGACAAGAAAACCAGAAATTTGAAAGTCTACCATTTAATTCTGAAACCGTTGCACCATGCTTCCGAATATTATCATGAGCTTTTTCGAAGAAAATTTTATGCTGTTTATTTAATTATAAAAGCTGCTTTTACAGTCGAGGCGAACAAGGTTGATCGTTTGTTTTAGGAATATCTGGATAAAAACGATCCCTTGAAAGCATTAAAAACAGCAAAAAAACATGAAAATTGCAAACTCGGTTTGATTGAGTCTGTACATAAAGGATACTGAAAAAAGTGCAACATCCCTTACGCCCCCTATCACTGGCTTGAGCGGTACTCAATTCTCAAAACATAAAAGTGCTGGATTTAATGATCCCGACAGAAACAATTTGAAGTGAAATACGGGACAACCTTTTACAGCTGCCACACAACACTTGACATCTGCTTGTGTGATGTTTAAACATATGGAAAAAGTGATCCCTCGGAATACAAGTACAAATGTTGCTGCAATGCAGCAACTGAGAAGCTCCGCGCAAAAAATGCGCCCATTACAGATACCTTACCAAATTATTCCTACGCACAGGTCATGTTATATTCAGTTTAAGTTCTATTGTAGATTTATTCCGAATGTTTTGTAAAGTCCATCCGCTAGTTTGGGCACAACATGCAGCTATCGCTGTCGAGTACGGACCCCCGGACATGTCATCAGTCATGCCCTTAAAGCACAAAGTGGTGGTAATTTACGATGATGCTAATGAAATGTAACATTATATACTAAAGTTTTAATTATTTCAAAAGAACCAATATTTCAACATGTTATTATAAAACATTTACTTTCATATAAACATAAATGAAGAACACTTATCAAAAGCAAAATTATTAAAGTCTTATTTTGCCGTGTTGGGCTTTCTTTAGGGATTCTGTATGTATCTATTTTATGCCTGAAATCTTCTTTATATTGACAAATTCAATCACTAATAGTATATTTGATATGCTGTGTGTAAATGTAATTCAAAATGTAACAAAATATAATTTCATGTAGTACTAAAAAAGGGAAATAACCAATTTATTACCTAAGTGTCAAAAATCAGAACATTTATTTATAAACAGCTATTTATAGCTTTCGAATTCATGTACAGCAGAACTGCTTTCCGGTTCTCATTCACTAATATGACATGCTGCGAATCACCGAAGGGGAAACCAATAGAAATCGAAAAGAGTTCTTGAATCCGAATTTATTTTAAGATGTAAATTGAAAGGATGAATTGATAAATCTGGACCCATGGACAAAAAATAGCCTGTGGGCGCGGAGCAATAAACATTAATTAAGTAACCCCATGAGTTGAAACAACCCTAACCATAGGGTCATGATTTATATACTTTTTTGGAGGTCAATAAAATAGTGCTACGTGCTAAATATCTAATCTCTGGGCATTCCAGTTTCACACAATAAAGCTTATAAGTATATATTAAGTGATCCCCGGGGCGAGGCAAATACTGACCAAAGAACAGTATGGTGAAAGTTTAATTGTCTAAAGTCACGATTTTTAGAAACTGTGCAAAGAGGATTCCGATATAAAAACATACGGCGGACCTAAATGCAAAAAGGTTTATTAGAACAAGTATCTTTTTTTTCATCAGTCGTTGTTTGTTTATATGGAATATTGTACAGTGTGAGGTCGAACAATTTTTTACTTCATGCACACATAAAAACATATTTAAATAATGTTTAATTCATTCCCGCAACATATTACAGTAGGTTTTGCCTACGTTAACCGAATGTGAATCAATTTATATATTTTAAGACTGTTTGAAATAAAATGTCCAAAACACTCTGACATTGATATTAATTTTTTGAACACATTCACAGAGTATCAAATTACTATTTAATGAATAACAACCTTATCAAACAACCGCACTGCTTTTGCAAATATAATTATAGATCACGAAAAGAGCAGACAAAGTACTTATCTGACAAAAATATATTATACTGTATTGTTGATAGATATTGTAAAGCAAATTGTGATTGGCTAGATTTAATTTTTGATAACCTTTTGATTTTTATTTCAGAAAGAAATATGTTGGATTTGACACATAAATAATTGTTATGTTTGTAATGATCAGAACAACTCGTCCATTATGTTAAGGAATTGGAACCTGTCACATGGACTTGATTACAGGTAGGAATTATTATCATGCGAAATATTTAAGTTTCAGAATTATTTAAATATCACTTATCATTTTTGCAGGATTATTACAAACACATATACCTGTATTAAAAATATCCATTTGAAAAGATAATTCCTAAATTCTTTTAAAATACTGTAAAAGATGTTTAGATATATGAAATTTTGTAGAAAAATAACTTTTAAACTGTATCTTCTGTTAAGATTGATATTCACTTATAATACTTAAGTTTTAACTCAATATTAAAACATCAAATTAAAAGTGCGTGTAGGTGTTTTATCAAGGATGTGGTGTGTACGGCTCTAATTTTGGAAGACATTCATCCTAGTTCTTCTTGTTTGTTCCAAGTAGAGATATAGGAGTACCAAACTTATCATATTTTAAACAGCCCTTTATCGAGGAATAGTTGGTCAGATAAAATAAAATCTATAATTCTTCTGACATCGGAACTTTAAAAAAAATATTGTGTTCGGCTGCTCTCTCATTTTATTTTGCATACAACGGTACTTTGATACTTTGACAGTAGCTTGCACTTTCCAGTACTGATTTGATTATTCTTTCGGGATTCAGATTTTCTCTCGGTTACTACATTCTGAAAGTTACAAGGTATAGGTCACTTGTGCCAACAATGTTTTTTGTACACTTTTTTACACAGCCTTTTTTTACACATGTCTCTTATTTAAAAGAAACATACTTTTGTAGGTCCTCAAAGTTTAAATGGTCAAAGTCTTTAAATTTTATTTGCAAGTTCAACATATTAACAACATTACAAGTCTTAGCCATGACATACCAACATTTCGCAACGACAAAACGCCATTTTTTTCTGTCCATAAATGAATGAATGGATTGACCATTTTGAAAACAGACACTGACAAGTATCTGAGCGGGGAAATGTGTGTTTAACGAAATTTAACAAGTTGATATTTGCGTCCGTACGAAACCACACACACACACGCACGCACGCACCCACACACACAAAACCAAACTAGTTTATATTTTTGAGGTAAAAGAAAGCTATTTAATTAAAACTAAATATGATTGTTATTGACAAAATAATTCTATAAAGAAGTAACTTTATTTACCAAATCAATTGACTAATATGGTCGGTAAACGGTATCATCAGGAAAGCGTTTGTTTACTTTTAGTTTATATTATGAGCTATTTACTACTTGACTACTTGAATTATAGTTAATTCACACCAAAACCATTTGTGAATTATTCAAGTTTATTGTCTAGTCTTAAGTCAAGTGGAGTAGACAGAAATGTATGAATAGTATGAAAAATTCTCTTTTGATTAGACAAGAGCACTATGGTTCCACACACGGATCCCGTTCTTCCTGATTAACTATATACTCAGGTCTTTTTCGGATATGATGTAAAACACCGTTTAAATGCTAGTGATCATTCGTTTCTAAAGTCATTTTTGTTGAAGTCTACATTTCATATTTCTAGATATGAATAATAGGTTTTGGTGTTATAATGATATTTAAACACAATTCGAAATATGTTATCACCTTTTTGGTCATATATAAGTGGCCTACCTGAATATGACGTTTAAGTGTTCTTCCCTTTACAGGCATAAAACAATTTCTAACAATTGATACTTTTAATTGATTAATAATTTATAAATAATTAGTTACTTATTACAGAATAATAATAATTATTATTGTTCTTGCATATCTTTCAAATACAATGTTAAACGTTAAAATATTATTTTGTATAGCTTCTGTTGTATTTCCAGAGAAAAAATAACAATTTGATCGATTTTTGATGTCTGATTTTGAAATGGATGACCCACAAGTAATCTATAGCAGAGTCACCCTTCATGACATTCTCAACGATCTCGGATATTCAAAGGTAAAGTCTGAACAGAGAGTGAAAATATATGACAATGCAAGTAGATGTTTGGAGCGTGTTACGATTAGAAATTGGTTTGAAA
>NW_026857714.1:0-16602 GCF_026571515.1 Ruditapes philippinarum
ACACATCTATATCCGTATGAAATAAGCTCGTTGAAAGGACGGTAATTGGTAATCGATTGTTGTAAACTAATTATATGTAACACGTTTCGTACGAAAATTTATCACGAGGTATCACTATTCATATATCTATCGATATATAAAACAAGCGCGTTTAAAGTACGCAATTGTTAAATGATATATTCGAAAAGATTATTATAATATACGTTCTTTTCCAATCAACACCGCTCTTAGTTCTATGCCTGAAACCCAGTAAACACCTATATATATATATATATAATCCCTTAGCAAACAAACGCTTTTTATTGGTTGGAACATCGCCAAACGTATTTAACTTGCTAATCCCAAAAAAATAAAAAATCTCATATAATATAAAACGGGTATGTCATATATTTTAATTTTCTATACACCTTATAATATAAAGCTGTATACAAAAACTAAAATTTAACACTAATTTTTAAAAGAATGATAATATTTTTAATTCTTTTTTTTTCGCAGCGCAACAAATCTATGTGAATTCGCGTGTAAAAACATTTAAATTTGTCGGGGATATTGATTTTCAAATTAAATTTTTGTATTTTAACCCCTAAACATCAAAATTTTCCCCAAGGGCATGAACACGAAATCTGAATTTACAACCAAAAATGTCGGACGAATATTGATAATTTCATTAATTTTCGTATTTTTTAAACCCCTAAACAACAATATTTCCAAATCATGAAAAAATTTACCCTAGAATTAAAACCAAAAGTTTGGACGAAAAAATATTTGATAATTCAATTTTAATTTTTTCGCTACTTTAACCTTTAACAACAATATTATCCAGGCCGATGAAACATAAGACCGTAGATTTACAACCATAAATGTCGGCGAATATTGATAATTTCATTAATTTTTTCGTACTTTAACCTCTTAACAAACAATATTATCCAAGGCCGATGAAACATTAAGATCGTAGTATTTACAACCATAAAGGTCGTAAAAAGACGATATTTTTAAATTCGCTAATACCTTAAAATCTATAAAAGGTGGTATCCACCTACGTTCCAGTTTAATTGTTACGAGTATTGTAATCTTTAAAAAGGCTCGTATAATTCGCAAAAATTCAAGGTGATGGTATTAACTATATATAACATTATGTTTTGGTACGTTTAAATTTAAATTTATCTCGGTGATAGCCCGTATATTATAAAGGTTTTGTAACCTAAAATATGCGTAATATTTCTACAAACAAATACCCATCATACGCACGTTAAATTCGTAAGATTATAAACATCCATTGTTTGAAAACCGGTGTATACATTATATACCATCTCTTGTATGTAAATTATAAGGTTTTGTACATAACCTTAAATATCGTACAATTTATTCAATACGAATACCATCCTACGCACGTTAAAATCAAAAGATTATAAAAATCCACGTTTGAACTGGTGTATACATTATATATCATCTATTGTACGTAAATTATAAACATCCATGTTTGAATCGGTGTATACATTATATATCATCTATTGTACGTAAATTATAAGGTTTTGTAACCTAAAATATCGTACAAATTTATTGTACTATATAAATGTGTGTAATATGACTATGTACCTACGTACGTACCTACCTACCTACGTACCTATCTACCTACGTACCTACCTACGTACGTACGTACCTACCTACGTACCTACCTACCTAAGTACGTACGTACGTACGTACCTACCTACCTACGTACGTACCTACCTACGTACGTACCTACCTACGTACCTACCTACGTACGTACGTACCTACCTACCTACTTACATGTACCTACCTACCTACCTATCATCTATTGTACGTAAATTATAAGGTTTTGTAACCTTAAATATCGTACAATTTATTCAATAAGAATACCATCCTACGCACGTTAATTACGAAAATTTATATACGAGTTTTCATTATTCATATATCTATCGATATATTAAACAAGCGCGTTTAAAGAACGTAATTGTACGTACCTACATTATAATATACGTTCTTTTCCAATCAACACCGCTCTCAGTTCTATGCGTAAAGCCCAGTAAACACCAAGATATATAATAAATCGTTCGTTCGTTCGTCAAATCTTACTGCAGCGGTAATCGGGTCAAAAAAATAGTACCGTGATATTTTAAAGCTGACTCATCACTTATCACCGTTATTTGCAAGGTAAAACAAGTTTTGTTCTTAACCATCATACTTGCCTGATGTAAAGTTCATAACTCTCAGTGGTTTCAACGTTTTCTAACTTTTAAAAATGTGAGTAGTGATTTTACTGCGGCGGTAAATCGGTCATTTAAATCGGTCATAAATAGTTCTGATATTTTAACCCTTATACTTTTAACTACTATATTGGGAAAATTAAAAACAAAACGCATTATTGTAAGTACTGAATAAATGTTTGAATTATTTGGCAAAATATTGTTTTTATTTTTGAAAACAACTTTCTAATTACTACGCAGCGACCAACTGTTTATGACGGGTCATTAACTAGAACGTTGCAACACCATGCATGTTCTTTTGTTGTTATAAACCATTAATAGTCCTTCAAATAAAAAAAAAAGGACAAATAATGGTAAAATGTCGCTTACATCAGAGACATGGATCATGCTTGCGTGATAACTAAAGAAAACTAACTTATTAGTACACCCTAGGAGGCTGTACGCGGAAAACGCTCATAAACCGCTATATCATATAGCTGTTAGTAAATATTTACATTTAACTAAAAATTCACTGATGGTGATTAACATATAGTTTGAAAACATTATATTCTTGATCCATTATCGCCCGAAAAAAGAAACACTGTTTAACTACAAAACCACAAGAATGGCAAAAAAAAAAAAAAAAAAAAAAAAAAAAAAAACCAACCAACAACAATACTTATATTTTCACCTCACATAATTCATCAATCAAACTTTTAACATAAAAGTATCTTTTAAAAATATGACTGGCAGTTAATAGATCCCTACTCTGATCTTTTATTTGAATAAGAATAAATTTAGGAATTTTTGTTTAGGAATATGTTGTGGTGTATCCACTAATCTCAATGTGAATCAAATCAATGTGAATTTGCGTGTAAATACCTGTAATATTCAAATTGAAATTTGTCGGACGAATATTTGATAATTTCATTAATTTTTCGTATATTAACCCTCTAAGCATACAATATTATCCAAGGTCGATGAACACGAAGATCGTAGTATTTACAACCATAAATGTCGGACGAATATTTGATATTTTTATTAATTTTTCATATTTTAACCTCTAAACATACAACATAATCCAAGGCCAATGAAACATGAAGATCGTAGTATTTACAACCAAAAAGGTCGTAAAAAGATGAGATTTATAATTCGTTAATACGTTAAAATCTATAAAAGGTGGTATCCACCTACGTTCCAGTAATTGTACGAGTATTGTATCTTTAAAAGCTCGTATAATTCGCAATTCAAGGTATGGTATTACTATATATACATTATGTTTTGGTACGTTTAAATTTAAATTATCTCGGTGGATAGCTCGTAAATTATAAGGTTTGTAACCTAAAATATCGTACAATTTTTACAATACAAATAGCATTTTACATTCGTTTAAATTCATAACGATTATAAACATCCACGTTTGAACTAGTGTATACATAATATACCACCTATCGTACGAAAATTTATATACGAGGTATAATTATTCATATCATTATCGAACAAAAAACAAACACGTTTGAAAACCATATTTATTAATGATTTATTCAAAAGAATTTATTAAATATTGTACAATTTATTCAATACAAATAGCATTTTACATACGTTTAAATTCATAATTATTATAAACATCCACGTTTGATCCGATGTATACATTATTACCATCTATCGTACGAGTTTTATAAAATTTTTACTATTCTATATCCGTTAAAAAAATAAGCTCGTTGAAAGGTCGTAATCGTGGTAACCTAAATATATATCACGCATCGTACGAAAATTTATATATGAGGTATAATTATTCCTATATCTATCGATATAAAACAAACATGTTTGAAATCCGTATTTATTAATGATATATTCGAAAGAATTTATTATTATATATACGTTCTTTTCCGATCAAAATTGCTCTCGGATCTAGCGTAAGAATTTGGGGTTTATGGTAATATATATTCGTTTATTTCTCGTTCTCTAGTTACAATATAAACTGTTTTATAGCAAAAATTGTTGAAGCGGGTATCTCACATACTATTATTAATATAATAGTGTTTCATTATCGTATATGATTAAAATTGATAATCCATAAACAGTATGAAATATATATAATATAATATAAGCTGAGTAATTCAAATTCAAATTAACCATTTAATTGCATTCGACAAAATTTTCTTTTCGTTTTTCCATCATTTGTCAAGTTGAATTTTAATGATATTTCTTTACTCATCGGTCCCCTGCACATAGGACAGGTAATAGGATTCGATTTTTCTATAATTGTATCGAAACATTGTTTGCAAATGTAATGTAAACATGGTGAAATTACAAAGGTTGATTTCTCCTCCGTGCAGATATTACATTCTTTCTCAATATTTTTATCAATCTGTATTCTTGATATAGTATTTTTCATAATTTCTCTTTGCTTTTTCGTGATAGGAGAATCGTGCAAACTTAAATAGTCTATTATATCTTCACTGTTATACGCCATTTATAAAAGAACGTAAAATGTTACACTAATTTGAAAAGGGATTATATTATACATTCTTTTTGTGCTCGATATTGCGATCAAATCTGGTGAATTGGCGTATTTAAACCAGTATTATTCTAATTGAACTTTGTTGGTCGAATATGTAATAACTTTATTAATGTTGAGTATTGCAAATTTTTACAGTCAAGGGCACTAACTCTAAAAACAAGAGCTGTCACAGGAGACAGCCAAGCTCGGCTAATAAAATACTGGACGCAGTAAGGAGGACAAAACTATGAAAGAAAAACCAATTATGTATAATTATGTATTAAGTTATAGTAAAACAAGAATTTGTAACAGAGTTACCAACGTCCCTCGCCCCGGGAGTTTTCTATGAAGCATAAAATTGTGCTATTTCAAAAGATTGAGGTATGGATCTCAGGACATTCAGTCCAAAATTATGATCAATGCTAGATCTGCAAATGTAACAATAAATTTGTTAAAGAAATAAAATGAAACATGGAATTAAAAAATTTATCATGTTAAGCTTTGACCTCTAAGTGTGACCTTGACCTTGGAGGTAGGGGAGCAGGTGTTGTGCATGACATAATGTCTTATTATTGAGACTATTTGTGCCAAGTATTTTCAAAATCCCTTGAACTATGAAGAAGATATAGATTGGACACAAAATATACCCTATAACAGACTATGTAAATCTTTGACCTCTAAGTGTGACCTTGACCTTGGAGGTAGGGACACAGATGTTACGCATGACATATCATCTAATCATTGTGACTATTTGTGCAAAGTATTTTCAAAATCCCTTAATCTATGAAGAAGTAATGGACGGGACAAAAAATTTACCAAATAACAGACTCTGTTAACCTTTGACTTTTAAGTGTGACCTTGACCTTAAGAGGTAGGGGTGCAGGTGTTGTACCTGACATATCGGCTAATTATTGTGACTATTTGTGCCAAGTTATTCCAAAATCCCTTGAACTATGAAGAAGTTCTAGATTCGACACAAAATATATCCTATAACAGACTATGTTAATTTTTGACCTTGACCTTGAAGGTAGGGATGCAGGTGTTGCGCATGACACATCCTCTTATTATAACAAACATTTGTGCGAAGTATTTTCAAAATCCTTTGATCTATGAAAAAGTTATAGACCTGACACAAAATATACCCTGTAACAGACTATGTAAGTATTTGACCTCCAAGTGTGACCTTGACCTTGGAGGTAGGTGACCGGTTTTTGCGTATGACACATCATCTTATTATTGTGAACAATTATGGCAAGTATTTACAAAAGTCCTTCATAGATAAGAAAGTTATGGACCGGACACGACATATACCCTCAAATAGACAATGTTGACCTTGACCGAGCAAGTACGACCTTGACCCTGAAGGTACGGGTCTGGTTGTTGCGCATGACACATCATCTTATTATAACAAACATTTGTGCCAAGTTATCTCAAATTCCTTTGATAAATGACAAAGTTATGGACCAGACACGAAATATACCCTGTAACAGACTATGTTAATATTTGACCTCCAAGTGTGACCTTGACCTTGAAGGTAAGTTACTGGTTTTTGCGCATGACACATCGTCTGATTATTGTGAACAATTATAGCAATTATTTACAAAATCCCTTCATAGATAAGAAAGTTATGGACCGGACACGACATATACCCTCAAATAGACAATGTTAACCTTGAATGAGCAAGTACGACCTTGACCCTGAAGGTACGGGTCTGGTTGTTGTGCATGACACATCCTCTTATTATAACAAACATTTGTGCCAAGTAATTTCAAATTCCTTTGATAAATGACAGTTATGGACCGGACACGAAATATACCCTGTAACAGACTATGTTAATATTTGACCTCCAAGTGTGACCTTGACCTTGGAGGTAGGTGACTGGTTTTTGTGCATGACACATCATCTGATTATTGTGAACAATTATGGCAAGTATTTACAAAATCCCTTCATAGATAAGAAAGTTATGGACCGGACACGACATATACCCTCAAATAGGCAATGTTGACCTTGAAAAGCAAGTGTGACCTTGACCCTGGAGGTAGGGGTCTGATTGTTGCGCATGACACATCGTCTTATTATAATAAACATTTGTGCCAAGTTATTTCAAATTCCTTTCATTTATGACAAAGTTATGGACCGGACACGAAAGTGTGACGGACGGACGGACAGACGGACGGACAGAGCCTATTTCTATATCCCCCTTTTTTCTTCGAAAAGGCGGGGGACAAAAATATCATTTGTTAACATAAATTCCAAGATCAAGGGGAATAATTCTAGAAAAATTCATGCTAGAGTTATGAACCTTTCACACAACATGTGTGTAATGATAAGAAATATATATTTGAAGTTTGAAGTAGATACCTTAAAAAGTAAAGAAGTTATAATATTTCTTAAAGAAAATCCCAAGTTCAAAGAAAGATAAATCTGTAAATATTGCTTCAAGAGTTACGAACATTGTCACATAAAATGTAATTGATGATAAGGAATAAGTATTTGAAGTTTGAGGTAGATACCTTTAAAACTAAAAAAGTTATAGTAAAAAATAACATTTTTCTAGTAAAAAAATCTAAGTTTATGGGGAGATAATTCTTGCAATATTAGTGCTAGAGTTATGAACCTTGCCATATAAGATGTGGATGATGATAAGTTACATATATTTGAAGTATGAAGTTGATCCCTTTAGAAATAAATAAGTAACAGTAAAAAATAGTATTTTTTAAGGAAAATTCTAAGTTCAAGGGGAGATAAATCTGAAAATATTGGTGCTAGAGTTATGAACCTTGTCACATAAGATGGGGATGATGATAAGGTACATATATTTGAAGTATGAGGTTGATCCCTTAAGAAATAAATAAGTAACAGTAAAAAATAGTATTTTTTAAGGAAAATTCTAAGTTCAAGGGGAGATAAATCTGAAAATATTGGTGCTAGAGTTATGAACCTTGTCATATAAGGAACATATATTTGAAGTTTGAAGTTGATACTTTAAGAAATGACAAAGTTATAGTGAAAAATATTTTAATGCACCAAAACTTTAATCTGGACGCGGACGTGGACACCGACGCCGGGGCGAGTAGGACAGCTCTCCATATACTTCGTATAGTCGAGCTAAAAATTAGTTCAGGACAATTACTGTAAACTCTTAACAAAACTGAATAAATCCTTCTGTGAAACCCCAGGTGCACAACTTCACATGTTGATCAAAATTTCTGTTAAGTGTGTTACACATTTAGAGCTATGCGCAACACAACATTTTGGAACAGACAGACAGACAGACAAGGGTATATCTCAATTCCCCCCACCCCAAGAGTTGGGGCATAAAAATTGCTGAACATCAGTTACACCAGTGATGTTTGAAATACTCCATTCATCTTAAAACAAACTAAACATTTCAGTAGATGCATAAATGGTCATGGTAGTATAGACTGACATATAAACAAGCAATGCTACTTTAAACAACTTTATTACAATTGTATTACCTTCAATACATGTTTATTTATGATTATAGGTATATTGTTCATGACGATGTCATGTTTATGGTGATAATCATGTTAATAAAGATATCATGTTAATAAAGATATCATGTAAATGATGATATTATGTTCATGAGGATATCCTGTTTATTATGATAGCATTTTAATGATGATACCGTGTTTACGATGATATCATGTTTATGATGATGATCTGATGTTTATGAAGATATCATGTTTATGATGATAATCATGTTTATGATGGTATCTTATTTATGATGATATCACGTTAATCATGATATCATGTTTATGGTGATAATCATGTTAGGAACAATGATATCATGTTTATGATGGTATCTTATTTATGATGATATCACGTTAATCATGATATCATGTTTATGATGGTATCTTATTTATGATGATATCACGTTAATCATGATATCATGTTTATGGTGATAATCATGTTAGGAACAATGATATCATGTTTATGATGGTATCTTATTTATGATGATATTATACATTGTATTCTCAAACTACCATCATGATCTTGAACATTTAGACAGCTCTTCATTCAATGTAATCGTGAGAATGTTCTCATTTTTCCCTATTGATTGTCATTTTTCAGGCCACTATATTACCATGCAAGACAACAAAAATAGGCAAAATTTCTGTTTTTGCAAAGGCAAGAGTTCACTCTGAATATTTCAAAATCATGCAAAATATAGCGGAATTGACATCTGCTATTTATCTCATTTCATTATAAAGAACATAATTCTGATTGGTCTCAACAACCAAATTTTAATACATATATTAACTTGCAAAACATAAGCATAGCTTTTACAACTGGCAAAATCTCATGCTATAAATATATGTATGTCAAAACATTCAACATCTCTTTCCAAGGACAGCTTGATAGTGCTATCTCCATTCACCAGAACTTTTCTTCTCAAAGTGAACACAGTCTATAACAGTTTCTATTCTATATAAAAACCAGTCAAAAACCTTGTCTGTTTTTGAAAATAAATCCAGAACCATTCTGTTTTTACAAACACATGTTCACATGATGGATTTAGTCTTATAACTATTGCAACTGTGTTTAAAACATCTTGAACAAGCATTTGATAGTATTGCGGGCAATACAGTAGTCCCCTACCGGTCCCTCAAAAAGTTCTTTAATTGTCATACACTCCTGTGTATTGCCATTTATAATGAATTTGAGGATGAAGTCTGTATTTGAAAATATCGACCACAAAACATAACTAGACCTATCACTGAAGGTGATTAATACCCCCACCTGCAACTTTGACTTCATGGAAAAAAAAGTAGTCTGAAGAAAAATTTGAACACAAACTATCAACTGTGTACAAAGAAATATTTCAATTAATTGTAATCGCAACTGGGGTCTTGAAATAAGCTTGCTATACACCAAGTTTGATTACAATATCTCATTCCTAACTCTACTTATTGTCCGGAAACCATTTTTCTATTTTAAGTAACACTGCAACGTTGACCTTGACCCTAGGGGTCCAAATGCAATACCAACCCAGGTCTTCAAATAAGCTTCCTTTACACCAAATTAGATTACAATATGTCATTCCTAACTACTTATTGTCCGAAAACCATTTTTTCTATTTTTCCTAACGGTGACCTTGACCCCAGGGCCCAAATGCAATACAAACCAAGGTCTTCATATAAGCTTGCTATACCCCAAGTTTGATAATAATATCTCATTCCTAACTCTAGTTATTGTCCAGAAACCATTTTTCTATTTTTAGTAACACTGTAACGGTGACCTTGACCCCAAGGGGTCTAAATGCAATACCAACCCAGGTCTTCATATAAGCTTCCTTTACACCTAATTAGATTACAATATCTCATTCCTAACTCTAGTTATTGTCCGAAAACCATATTTCTATTTTTCCTAACGGTGACCTTGACCCCAGGGGGCCCAAATGCAATACCAACCCAGGTCTTCATACAAGCTTGCTATACACCAAGTTTCATAACAATATCTCATTCCTAACTCAAGTTATTGTCCGGAAACCATTTTTATATTTTTAGTAACGGTAACCTTGACCTTGACCCAAAGGGGTCCAAATGCAATACCAACCCAGGTCTTAATATAAGCTTGCTATACACCAAGTTTGATAACAGTATCTCATTCCTAAGTCAAGTTATTGTCCGGAAACCATTTTTCTATTTTTAGTAACGGTGACCTTGACTTTGACCCCAAGGGGTCCAAATGCAATACCAACCGAGGTCTTCATATAAGCTTGCTATACACCAAGTTTGATTACAGTATCTCATTCCTAAGTCAAGTTATTGTCCGGAAACCATTTTTCTATTTTTAGTAACAGTGACCTTGACCTTGACCCCAGGGGGCCCAAATGCAATACCAACCCAGGTCTTCATATAAGCTTGCTATACGCCAAGTCTGATAACAATATCTCATTCCTAACTCTAGTTATTGTCCGGAAACCATTTTTCTATTTTTAGTAACAGTGACCTTGACCTTGACCCCAGAGGGGTCCAAATGCAATACCAACCGGACTTTCCACATAAGGTTGCTATATATACCAAGTTTGATAACAATACCTCATTCATAACTCTAGTTATCGTCCGGAAACCATGATGTGGACCGACCGACGGACGGACGGACCGACCGACCGACCGACCGACAAGCTGACTCCTATATACCCCCCCTAAACTTTGTTTGTGGGGGTATAATAAAATAAGTTTGTCTATATCACAGTAATGTGTTAAGTTTCCATGCTTAGTAAGGAAATTATGTTTATACAACCTTGTCATATTATTACGATGTGGGATTTTAAAGTAAATCCTATAAGGAATGAAGAAGTTGGAGTGAAAATACCAGTTTCTCGAAAAAAATCTAAGTTCAAGGGGGACATAATTCTGGAAATAGTCTTGCTAGAGTATTTAACCTTCTCAAAAATGTTGAGTGATAATAAGAAACATATATATGAAGTTTGAAGTAGATACATTAAGAAATAAAAAAGTTATTTAAAAAAAGACAACATTTTTTTCCCCTAAAAAAATCTAAGTTCAAGGGAGGTAATACTGATATTTTTTGTGCTAGAGTTATAAACCTTGTCACATATGATGTGGTTGATGACCAGAAACTTATATTTAAAGTTTGAAGTAAACACCTTAAGAAATAAAGAACATATAGTGAAAAAGCTGAAAAATTTAAATCAGAAATCTTGAAATTCAGGCTATTTGTTGCCATAGCAACCAGAATTTTCAACATAGGAAAAAAGAAAAAGATGTGCATAATCTCCAGACTGCCATCTACCCATATTTCAAGTTTCATAAAAATATTTTCAGTACTTTTGAGTTATCACTGGATCCAGTTTATGTGTTAAATTTGCCATATTTTCAGACTATTTGTTGCCATAGCAACCAGAATTTTCAACATAGGAAGAAAAAAAAAAGACGTGCATAATCTCCATACTGCCATCTATCCATATATCAAGTTTCATAAAAATATTTTCAGTACTTTTTGCGTTATCGCGGGATCCAGTTTTGTGGACGGACGGACTGACGGACTGACAGACAGACGGACAGACGGACGGACAGACAGACAGACGGACGGAGGGTAAACCTAAAGTCCCCTCCGGTTAAACCGGTAGGGGACTAATAAAGACATGTAAACTCATAGTACAGTCTTATATAATCTTGACACAGATATTGTTTAACAGAAATTAAGGTCATCTATTCACAAAAGGGCTTGCTGCATCTTTTTTCCCTTGTTGTAACCCCTAAAACAATAAAATAGTTTAATTATTTCAAAAGCCAGATATTCAAGTATACATACTAATACATGCAGACTGTTCTAATAAAACATCAGTAACTTACAAGTTTGTTCACTGTTTCATTTATATTTTAAGAAAAAAAAAAATTTCAGCGACACACTTATAAACATGGATACAAACGAATAAATAAAACTAAATGAATTTCTATTTATTGATGGGAACTAAGCAATGTTTCTTTGCGATCTTACAGAAGTATTAAGAATTATTTATGCTGCATTGTAATTGCGTACAAGTGAACTATAAATCACTATAAATTTCAAAAGTAATAAATTGAGATCACTTTTTTGGGGGGCTGGGATTTTTTGTAACAACACAGAAAAGGTTATAAGGCATCTTTCCTGCTTTACTGGCGGAGTAAGAGCTTGTGTGCTCTAGATCAATAAAGTTTAGGAAATATCTGAATTACCAGACATTTTACCCGTGCAATAACTAACTTACCTGATAGTAACCAGTGTGATATCCACTCATATACCATGCCATTAACATACTACATAACGCCTCATTACTCTCCTCCGACATGTCTGGTAACTGTGGAGGAGGGGAGGTGGGGGCATAAATGGCAACCTCTGGAAAAAAAACAAACATAAACACCATGAATTCCTTCAGTACCAACAAAACAGACGGTTACACTTACAGCAACTGTGATAAAGTCACGCCAACATGGTCATCAGCATTGATCATTCATTGATTGTATAATAGACTTTCATAGTTAGGTGACCTTTCTGTTGAAAATGTGTCGGAGTTAAATCGTATACACATACATGCACAGTGCGTTAACTGGAGTGCAGGTATTACTTAGCCGCACTCCATAGCATGTTCATTAATTGGCTCTTTTTTTTCTTGAGTTTACATAATGTGACAACAGAGAAAAGGATAATTATATGCTCCTGGTACAATTCAGATAGCCTCGTGTTTCGATGCTTATTCTATTACTTAAACTATAGTAAAATTAAAAAGACCTGGCTTACTTTAATTTAACATGACCAGCGTTTACCCTTTCTATAAATTTCCTATTTTTGAACACAAATTATAGTTTTAGTAATTGGGTAAAATGGCTAATGGTAGAGTGAGCCCTGCATGACTTGGTATAATTGGTGCTGGCACAAAGTTACCATATTCAATCACACTTACTGGTGCTGCACTAAAATGTGTCGCAGGTGGCGGTGGTGGCATACCCATCATACCAGGAAACATTGGACCTGGAAATGCAGGATGTTTTGGGTGTTCAGAAGGTCCAGGCCACACAGGATGTGGCATGGCAGGGTGACTGGTTGGACGTGATGCTGGCTGAGAACTGCGCACACTTCGCCAGTCCATTCCACTATCAGTCTGAAACATAATCATGTACATGTAGTTTTTTTAAAGGTTTGCAGTTTCTACAGATTTCATTTTAATTTGATTGTGTACAAAAATATCAAATTTTTAACAAACTTTAAAATCTGTCCCTGAAACCAACCAATACTGAGCAATCAGTGTGAAAGTTTCTTACTCATAGAAACAACCACTTGCCCCCCTGTGCAATCTTTAGATTACTAGTCTGACACAATAACCACTTTGCCATTCTGCCATCATCATACAATTCATTCATTATGACTCTCCAGTAACATACATAAGGTAACATAGTGATACATAAGTATGTTTTAAGTGACATCATGCCCATCCAAGTGTAAATGGTGAGTTTACAGGTAAAAGTCAAACTAATCTTACATTTTGCCATGATAATATTTAATTTTTAATTAGACTTCACATGTGTAATCAATAACCTATGTGACTCTTGGGAAATTCTATAAATAACCTACAGAATGTATTGGTAGATATAAAGAGTGGTAGTCCTTTCCTATTTGAATCAGTTTTTGTAATTTGTCCAAAATATTCTTTTATCATTAAATATTTGCCAATCACCATTATGATAGCCAATCTTTTAAAATATATTGCTAGTTCAGCTCATCTCGACAACAAAAAGATGAGCATAATGTCAACAAATGTCCCTTTAATACAACTGGTTTATTTTCCCACTGTACCTCATTTTCTGATTCCTGCGTTGGTTTATGTTTATTTGTTTGTACCCGTACAAGATCTTTTATCATCTGCTCTTCTTCATTGCCATAATCGGCATACCTAACATAACAGGTGCCCGCGGACTCATCCACGGAAAGAATTTCAGCTTCGTACAGACATTGATCTTCTGTGAATCGGGCTCGACATCTGTCGCCTACTTTCCACTGTAAAACATTCACATACAAACAGGTAAATACCTTTTCCTGTTTCAGCAATATTTAGAAACACATTAATCACTATATTTTGGATACAAAGAATCTTAATTAACTCACTACTGAATAAGCAAAAAGGAAAGACCTATGCAAGCCAAAGTAAAAGCTTGTCCCACTATTAAAATTCCAAGTTAAAACAAATGTATCAATTTCATCAATGCGTTGATAATAAAATCTTGAAAAAGCTCTTCATAGCTTAGTACAGTGTAACTTCTGAATTCCGGAACTTCTAAAATCCGGAAACTTCTGAAATCCGGACATTTTTCAGAGTCTCAAAATTTATCCTTCTGTTTTCAATGTAATTAATACCTCTGAATTACAGAACTTCTAAATTCTGAATTCCGAACGATTTTCGGAATTTGGGTTTTTTCTATTCAAATTTACTTCCAAAATCCGGAAATTGAAAAAAAGTGTTAAGGAATATACTTGTGTTTTTGTACAATATTTAAAATGTCTTTATCTTCAAATTAGCAGTAACCATTTATCTTGAAACCTATTAGAATCACAACCTGTCAAGCGTGTCACTTGATTAAAGTGTGAAAATTAAGAAACTGAGAAGTACAATGGGACGCAAATGAAAAGATTACAGGAAAATAGCAGGTACTACATGAAATATGCTACTGCATAGGATAAATTGTGAAAATTAATTAACATTATGCTTTTGTATCAACATATCCAGTTATAGGTGATAATCATTAATGAAATAAAACTTTTTAAAAAGTCCTATAATTCTGCTTTTTTATGAATTTAATCAGCTTCATGTATTTATCATCATGTCTTACTGAAACAATTGATGTTTAATGTTTCTACTTGTTCAGATAATTCCGAACTTCTGAATTCCGGAAACTTCCAAATCCGAATTTTTTGGCTAGTCCCACAGGTGTTCGGTTTTCAGAAGTTACACTGTATTGGTATCAAAGGTAGAAAAACCAAAAAGAATATTCCCTCACCTTTCTCATTTTCTTTGATCTTCCTCGCTTTTTTGCAGATTTCTTGCTTGATTTTGGTGCAGCCAAAATGTCTTCATCAGTAACACTTAAACCATTCTGCTCTGCTGCCTTTAACTAAAACAATATAAAATTCTGTTAAATAATTTTAATGCCTATGCCTATGAAATAACCTGTCTTACATAATATACATTATTTATGTAACAAGAGCTGTCAGTAGGACAGCCTGCTTAACTTTTCTCAGTAAAACAAGAGCCATAATTCTGTCAAAATCCACATTAGAAGTATGGGCCTTCGACAGTGATGACCTCCTCACAAATAACTGTGTGAAGATTCAACCCAAGTGTTTGATGCCGATGCCTGGGTGAGTACAATAGCTCTCCCTTTTCTTTGAATGGTCAAGGTAAATCTACAATTACATTATATCTATTCTGGTGGGTATTATTTACTGTGTAATAACAAAGTATATTCATCCTCCATACTTCTATTAAAAGGTACAAACTGAAAGGTACAGCATTTTTACAAGGTGTGGTTAATTAATGCAAAAAAAACAACAACTATGTGTGGTTCAGGGGGCATCATTGAAAAAAATTAGGGTAGGTAGATAAGTTTTTTCTTTTTTTTTTACTGGCTGTTGACTTTAGTATATACAGCTGTAGCCTTTTGATCAATCAATGAATGTACTAATCAGCACGTTAATGTTGTGAAGAGATTTACCAGTAATATCATGTCCTAAATTAAATGGGATATATAGCTATGCAAGCGTTTTTGCAGGTGCTGTTCAAACCCTATGTATTTGCATGGGCTAAAATGGGAACATAAACAGGTTCAGTCTTCAATTCCACAGTGACCAATATCTAGCAAATTTTCTCTTAAAAAAAATATTGCCTTTGAAATATATATTACTTTTAAATGTTTATCACTTTTAAGCAAGTTAAGGTAGTCAGGACTTTTATCTCTTTATCTTTTTTTGGGGGGAACAGTACTTGTACAAAATGTTACTTGTAAGTGGGGAATTTTACACACAGTTTCCAATGTAGGATAATTCACGGCAATTTGCTGCACATACATGTACAATATACATTTGTAATATGACAACATTCAATGATCAAGCAAATTTCACGATGAAAAAAAAAACTAATGAAGATTTTATAAGATAAAGATACCTCATGACTTTGATACAGCTTCATCATATCGCCTTATCAGGCAGTATCATCCCAATATCTTCATTCCCATCATCCGTGTAAGACACAAAAGTGTAACCCGAAGGAAATAGCTTAATTTCATAATCAAATCAAATCTTTTAAAATAATGATTTATTCATCACAAAAAGGGCTAGGGCGTTTTTCCCCTAGCCCAGTGAAAATCTCTCGGT
>NW_026857715.1:0-86438 GCF_026571515.1 Ruditapes philippinarum
TGTTGTTTTAGTTGCTGTACTAAGGTAAATTTTCAATAAATGCGATCAGCTTGTACATAATGCGACCAGCTTGCTTTGGTTCTGATTTCTAGGTACTTTTATCATGCGCAAGCTTTTTTTTTGGTTCTGATTTTAGGTACTTTTATCATGCGGTCAGCTTGTTTTGATTCTGATTTCTAGGTACTTTTATTCTGATGTCTGGGTATTTCTATTACGCCGCCATGTTGTTTGATATGGTTGTTATATTTTTATGATCTTTTATAAAGCGGTCAGATTGTTTCTGGTATTTTATCCAGCAGGTTATTTCATATATTTAAGTACTTTAGAAGTCGATTTTCTTGTTTGGTTTTGTTGCAATATTTCATGAAGGTTCTTTCATAACGAAGCCATACTTTTGTTACCTTATATCTATGTACCTTTATAATGCGGCCACCATGTTTGTCATTGTCATTATATCCAATGTATGTATAATGCGGCCAGGTTTTGTTAAAAAACTTATAACTAGAAGCGTTATAAAGTACCTTCATAATACAGCCAGCATTTATTTATATATAAATTACGTTCATAATGCAACCACTTGTTTATTCTAGACAACTCAATTATTTTTTTTCTTTCCTTGCTCTGGTCTATATATCGTACCTTCATAATAAAGCCACCAAAAGTAACAGTTTTTATTCACCATTCTGTATATTTAAAAGACAACCAACGTCTTCACTTGAAAAGTTCAACCTTGTGTATACTGTACTTTCTGTACTTACCAGTACTAGTGTCACATTATGATAATTTTTCCAGTAGGAAACACACCATAGATAATAGTGTACAGATACATACCTCAAGATATGAAAAAAATAACGAACATTTGTGTAAAAACATATGATAACTAAAGCTTTGATGTTGTTTCTCAATTTTATTTTCATTTAAAATATAGACGATGCTATTACAAAAGCATGGGTCATTAATTCATAAAGGACAAAATTTCTGAAAATATATTATACTGCCAGTATAATTATTATGAAATATGAAATATATATAAACAAAATGTACTCGTACAAAGTAATCTCCCTTCACTTTATAATGTACATTGTTTTCTCCCTTCACTATTTAAATTACATTTTTACCTCCCCACACTATTAAGTGCACATATTTATCTCCCCACACTATATAATGTTTATATTTATTCTTCCATCACTAAATAATGTACATATTTATCTCCCCTCACTATAATATCAACAAATTTATCTCCCTTCACTATATACTGTACATATTTATCTCCCCTCACTATATAATGTACATATTTATCTCCCCTCACTTTATTATGTACATATTTATCTCCCCTCACTATATCATAAACATATTAATCGCCCTTCACTATATCATATACATATTTATCTCCACTCACTATATAATACACATACTTATCTCCCCACTATATAATGTACATATTTATCTCCCCTTACTATATTATATACATATTTATCTCCCCTCACTATATTATGTACATATATATCTCCCCACAACATATAATATAGATATTTATATCCCCACACCATATAATGTACATATCTTCATTCCCTTACTGTATAATTTACACAGTTATTTCCCGTCACTATAATATTATAGTGTACATATTTACCTCCCACACCCTAATTATAATGTTCATATTTATTACCCCTTATTGTATAATAAACATATCTATCTCCCCTCACTAAATAATTTACATATCTATCTCTCCTATCTATATCATGTACATATTTATCTCCCTACACTATATAATGTACATGTTTATATCCACTCATTATAAAATTTACATATTAATCTATCCATACTAACTCAAAAAGTTCAAAGGACAATTATTATAAAAATGATAGAGTTAAGGTTCTTTAAAGATGAATGTATTTCTAAATAACTTGGAATCTGTGAATACATTCTACGAACAAAAATATCAATCTTTAATAAATTATACAAATTTGTAATAGAAAAACTATATACATATATACAGTAAAAACCCTCAATTTAGACCACCATTGGGACTGGACCAAAGCGGTCTTAATTGCGAGGTGGTCTTAATTGTGAATATTCTTATCATTGCTTACATACTTTATGACCTTGGTCTATTAAAGTCATGTTGAATGAGCAATCACTATGTATCTTAAATCTGCACGCCTCCAGATTAGCCAAAATATTTCAAGGAATTTAATCTTTAGAAAATGTATTTAGATTTTAAGAAAAGTAAAAATATTCAATATTTAATTAATTATTAGCATTGTATGTGCGATTAATGACTGATTTTGCAGTATCAATCATTATAATTCTACTGGGTTACTAAGCAGTAAGAGGTATTTATGTATATTTTGATTTCTTTTAGGTAATTTACTTGAATTGTAAATGCCGTTTGCAATGTGAAAATTACTTTCTTTCTTCATTTCACAATATTTTACTTTTAAATACATTTTCAAAATTTTCATGAAAATTAGAATGAATGTGGAAGCATGCTGTTTATACCTACAAATACAATATATGATATAATATTTATTCAGATGAGAGCAAAACATTTTTTTTTTCTGAGAAATTTAATATTAAATTATCTGATCTGATTTCAATATTAATAATAATAAATGTACAATTTTCACCTATCATATAAGAAATTAATTCTTTACAAAATAAATGTGCTGAAAGGAAAATAGAACCACAGTAACTCTAAAATTTACTTTACACCTTATTTCATACAATAACCTATTAATGACAGTTTTTGACACCTTGTTAAAGGAAATGTTACATGACTACCCCTACCCCTAGGTGGTTGGGGCATACAACAATATTGATTTTTTCTAATGTTGACATACTTAATTTTACTTTACTACACATACTGATCAACAGTCCTGTAAACTTTCATGACTTAAGTTCAAATACTTTTTAAAGGGCAATAACACTTTCAAAACTGACATAAAACACATGCAAAACCATGCTGATCAACATTCCTGTAACGTTTGATGATTCTATCACAAGCACTTATAGAGGTACACATGACATACAATTTTGAAAGTTGTTTTTTGTTAAAGGCACTTACTCTACAGATTCTGAATAAATATTCAAGGAACCCCAAGGTACAAAACTACAAATGCCTACCAACATTTCTGTAAAGTGTCATGTCTCCAGGTCAAATATTTTTGGGCTACGTTATCAGAAGATGAAAACTTCCAAGTTTTACTAAGTCAACTGTGACAAAACTGAATAAGTCAACATGCAAACACCAGGGGCACAACATAAGGTGTTGACCAACATTCCTGTGAAGTTTTATTACTCTAGCTCAAATATTTTAGAGCTACGAACAACAGAAATTACGAACCACAGAAATTGAAAATAATTCAAGGGCAATTACTCTAAAGAAACTCAAGCACTTTTAGAGCCACACAACAGGAGAACACAATGACGAATAGACAAGGCCAAATCTAAATGCCTCCACCCCTATAGTGGGGGCAGAAAAAGTGTTTCAGCTTCTAACATAGATGCTATTACGTTTTATTTGACATTATTCTTGTAACAAATTATAACAAATTAACAAATTATAACAAATTAACAAATTATTAACATTCCATTAATGTAAATTGTGTTCAGATTTGTGCTGTCTCAAATAGAAATAAGACATTAGATAATAGAAATTTAATACAATACCAGACATAAACAAATAGCATATCACATCAATTAAAACATTTACATAGCTAATACAAGGGTTATCAATGAAGACAAGTTTCGCCTAATGATAGCCATAACTTGGCAAAAAATCATTCAAAGGAAAACTCTATGTTATACGCACAAGAATTTGAGCTTTCAATCAATCCTGTAATGTTTAATTTAAATTGCATTAGTGGTATAACAGGAGTAGTCCGGACAAATTTCAAAATTAAAGTCACGAAAGGGCTAAAAACAAATGAACCAAAAACGTTTATGAGATGCACAACTAGATCATTCCCATAAAGTTATTTTATGAAATTGCACCAGTATTTTTTGAGGAGTAGTCCAGACAAACTTCTGTGTAGCTGGCAACACAAAAAGCACCTGTTTTGTTCAAGGGCCATGACTCAGCCAAAAACCATTCAAATGTGTATAATGCACAGGTACATCATCTATCAGTCAATCATGTAAAGTTTCATTGAACTTGCATAATGGTATATGATGAGTATTCCAGACAAAACTTATTGACATCCTTTTCATTTAAGGGTCATAACTGGGCCAAAAATCATTCAAAAGGAAAACACGTGTAATATGCCTAAATGTACTTGGCCTACAAATCAATCCTGTAAAGTTGCATTGAAACTGCATAAGTGATATAAAGAAGTAGTCCGAACAAATTTAAACAATAAATAAAAATAGTAAAAGGGCCTTAACTCGGACAAAATTCATTAAACTATAAAAAGCCGATGATATGCACAACTTGACATGGTACTGATCATTCCTATAAAGTTTGGATGAAATTGCAACAGTTATTTTTGAGAATTAGTTCGGACAAGCTTTTGTGAATCTGGCAACACACACAAAACACATTTTTTATTAAAGGGCATCAGTATTTTATGAGGAGTAGTCAGGACAAGTTTTATGACGGACGGACAGACAGATGACTGAGAAGTGAGCGCTATATGTCGCCACTACTCCGTAGAGGTGACACAAAAATGACATTCTATCAATATTTATTAGAAAATGACGCCATATATGACGTCATAGTTGAAACATTACCATATCCTATCCGCCTGGATTTATCATTTTTGTGTTACCTGAATGTATGTGCCTTTCTAATATATATACTATATATATATAATACATATACATAGGTCAGTAATTGAACATGTCATTTTCTGTTTCCTTTTCCCTTAATATCTGTATATAAACCAACCAGTTTGACAAAAAGGATATACAAAAAACTAAAACACAATAACGGTAAAAACTTAGAATATCCTAGCTATAAACATCTATAAATATCTGAATAATATTGGAGCGAAAAAACCCAAAACAAACAAAAAAATCAAACAACATCAAATCAGACTAGAATAGCAATACATTGATATAATATGTACAAATATACAGATCAACCTATTATTTACAAACTAAATCTGAACAGAATTAATAATGATTTGTATTTTCTTGCATGTAAGGAAATAAGTATAAAAGTAAATTTTAAATGTAAATGATCCTAACACTTATAATACTGTTTACGGTTGTTTTATATAAATTTATAAAATCATTTTGACATTTGATTTGTTATATGGTCTTATAATAAAACTGTTTGCTATATAACCTGGAAGCTACGGTAATATTTACTTACAAGTCATATAACCTGTGGAAATCGTAATAGCTATGATATATTTTTCATCTTAATTGAGATATTAAGAAAAAAAAAATGCAACATAAATCGGCTTTTGCTCTTTTTTCTATATTTATACTAAGCAACTTTTAAAAAAAACTGATTATTTGTCAGCAACAAAAAAATAAAACTCATCAAAATTAAACTATTGTACATAATTCAAAAATTGTATGTTTTCTTTAAAGTAAGTCTTTTTGTAGATGTAATGTTTGCAAGAATTAACAATATCCTGAATGATAATTATTACATTAGTTTTGCCTAACATTTCTTGTTAAACCTTATAATTCCACTCTAAAATAACATAAAATAATTTTATATGACTGCATATGATCTTACAATCTTATGAAAACCTATTTCAATAATATTTTCTTTAAAGTGAATTGGTCTATAATGGAAGATCTGTAATGCTATGAATAATTATATTGATAGTATTTAGTATCATATGTTAAAACTATTTAGTACCCAAGAAATAACTGTATATTGGTGTTGTTGGTAAATATTTGATACATCATCCAATTTAATACCATATAATAAGGTATTGAAGAACAAAATATTAAAATTCATCATATATTGTGTTCATACTAAATTTCTTTAGAACTCTATCATCATCTTTTTTTCCAGTTATTTTCCATAAAATTATATCCAGTAGACACAACATAGTGTTGCTATCAATATTTGACACACTTATGGGGAGTCCATTGTAGAACAATCCAATAACAAGCGTTATTTACACTTAAGTTGCATTTATGTTTTCTAAAGGTATATGTGTAATTCACAAACAAAGTTTTCTGAAGGAACTCTTGAATATTTGACAGCGGCCTTGGTATATCTTTCTTTTCGATGTCTTCTCCTTCGATGTCTTCTCCTTGAAGAAAACAAGTATATTGTGCAAAAAGATGCCAAAGTTTGCTGGTCTGTTTTTGTTTGTATCTGGAACTAGAAGATTATACAAGGTATTGGCCATGCTCTGTTTGTTTTTACAATACTGTTTCGGGTATGTTTCTATAAAACCAGGAACCAGATGAAAAGTGATTATATTAACTCTTGTAGAAGCATTGTCGTCAATCTAGATTGACGGAAGCTGGTTTTCTGTAAAAAAGGGAATAAATGAATGAAACGAAATATTATAATTGTGTAACATTGTGGTAAAGGTTATAGAAAATTTATTTAAGTATAATAATATATTTAAAATGTGCTTTCATAAAACATCCAGCGCAATGTTGGGTGGATTATAATTTTACAGTTTCGTTTTGAGTCCAGACTGAAACCCAATCAAAATAAATGTAATCTCAATGTGGGAAAGAAGGGGAATACCAGAGTAAATCAACACAACTTCTGTAAGCCATATGATTGAGTAAGAAAGTAAGTAAGTAAGAAAGTAAAGTAAAGTATGTGTATGTGTGTTCGTGTGTGTGCGTGAGTGTGTGAGCGAGTGAGTGAGTGACTGAGTGAGTGAGTGAGGTAAGTAAGTCAGTATTCATACGTAAATAAGTGAGTTAGTGAGTGAGTGAGTGAATTGGTGAGTGAGTGAGTGAGTGAGTCAGTGAGTGAGTGAGTCAGTCAGTCAGTCAGTCAGTCAGTCAGTCAGTCAGTCATTCAGTAAGTCAGTAAGTGAGTAAGTTAGTAAGTAAGTTAGAAGGTAAGTAAGTAAGTAAGTAAGTCAGTCAGTCAGTCAGTCAGTAAGTAAGTAATTAAGTAAGTTAGTATGTAAGTAAGTAAGTAAGTAAGTAAGTAAGTAAGTAAGTAGGTAAGTAGGTAAGTACGTATGTGGGTGGGTGGGTCGGTCGGTAGGCATAGGTAGGTAGGTAGGTAGGTAGGTAGGTATAGGTATAGATAGGTAAGTAGTAAGTAAGGTAGGTACGCACGAAGGTAGGTAAGTAAGTAAGTAAGTTGTTTATAATATCGACACATGTAAACTTATTTTACAAATCAAATTATATAATATATCTGATACACTCGGGAAATGCTAACTTAAAGTCATAAGTGGTTTTATTTACTGGGTTTTTTGTTAAAGTTATATAGCTACATATTGATTAAAAGAATATATTTTAATTGCCCTTAATATTGATCATTATGCGACTTGACATACAAGTAGGACGACTGACCTTCCGTACGCGGACTGAGTTGAATTATTCATGATCCAACTTAATTGAATAATACTAGCATGAACTGACATCAGAATAGAAATACGGATTTTCAGTAAAATATGATAAACAAGGTCAACAAGGAAAGCCAACATAACATGGGCTGACATTTGAGTAGAACCACTGCCTGTGTTCAGCAAAATGAATAAAACTCTTTAGTACGAGCTTATTTCCAAGTGGAACCAGGGTCTTCAGTAACCTAATTGAATATGGGTTGATATCTAAGTAAAATACAAGATTTCCGTCAGCCAACTGATCAAGGCTACTATCAGAATAGAACTCACATAGCCGACAAGTAAATTACAATATTTAACATTTTATAGAACCAGGAACCTCTCGAAAACAAACTGAGCAAGGGCTGACATCTGAGAAGAACCACTGCATGTTCTCATTGATTTTCTATTAAACTATTTTTTGTTTGGACTTTATTTAACTGTCAATTTTAAGGAAAAACTAAAAGCTTACCTTGTCAAGAAAATTATTGCTAGTTATTTGTTTAAAACATATCTCCTCAAAATGATCTATCACCACACAAAACCTGATATCAAAATTTTTGAGAGATTCTGCATCGAAATAACTGAAATTGTGATACAAGGTTGCTGAAACGAGAAAAATGTCACACGATTAACGTATATTCTTACAAATGGGAAACAGTTACAAACAAAATGTCTTGTTCTTAAAATGTATAGAAATCACCTGAAAATTAATACTCTCCATGACAATGAACAATGATAATGATATAAAACCTTAATCTTAAACTGATATCACAGATTTCATATTTGTATCTGAAAAAGTGCTCGTGTAAAAACAAAACATTACTGGTTGCTATTGCTAAAAGTTTTATAAGAAGTCACTGGTTGCTATACAAAATAAATGTTCTAAAACTAAGTATTAGCTCTCGTAGATACAGAGGAGAATTTTTTTAAAATGTTTTTATTTTATACACATGAGAAAAAGCTTTGTTCCTCGGGCGGGGCCAATTTTGACGCGATTTGTTGGTAGAGATCCGTCCCGTCAATTTTTCATACCAAATATCGGAGCTACAGACTCTATAGTTTAATAGAAGAAAATATTTGTTTGTTTTGCTATATACACGTAAGGAAAATCAATACCGCATGGTGCGCAGCGGAACACATTTTGACCTTAAAAAGCTTTAACCTGAACAAACTTATTTGAGGTTTAAACTACTAGATATGGCGTCATATCAAACAAGAGCTGTCGGTAGGAAAGCACGCTCGACTATTCTTAGTGCTTGATAGTAAAAGCTTTTAAGATAATGTAAAAAATTTCAAAAAGGGCACACTATGCTCTAAAAGAAGTGTATAAAATGTTTACTTGTTTCAAAGCCAGATGTCGAGGGAATATGAAAATATATGAGGTGGTACCCAAACTTAAACGTTAATTCTAAGTCGAAAAAGGAGCTTATTCTGCCAAAATACTTGATAGAGTTACCTCCTCATGTCTACATGTTTGGAGCATGGACAAAAGTGTGCAAAGTTTCAAAGCCATATGCCAATGGACTTAGAAATTATTTGAAAATATATTAAGCATAAATTTTAAGTTGGAAAAGGGGCTTATGCTGCCAAAATGCTTAATAGAGCTACCTCCTCCTGTCTAAATGTTGGGGCATGATGGTAAACAAGATTGCAAAGTTTCAAAGTCATATGTCTATGGACTTTGATAATATATGAGGTGGTACGCAAACTTTAACATAAATTCTAAGTCGAAAAAAGGGGCATAATTCTGTAAAATGCTAAAAAGGGTACCTCTTCTTGTTGGGTGCATTATGGTGAACAAGTGTGCAATGTTTCAAAGCTGTATGTGTATGTCAATGCAGTTTGAAAATATTTGAGGTGGTAGGTTTTTTTAAACTGTTCATATATATATGAAAATATTTGAGGTGGTAGTTTGTTTAACTATTTTCCATAAATTTTGATTCGTAAATTAGATTTTATAGTTAAATTTAAATGAAACCTTTTATTACTTTGGTAAATTAAGACATAATCTAATTTACGTATCAAAATTTATGGCAAATAGTTAAAGTGGAATTATCTATCATTATATTAAGTTGTTCTTTTTTTATTTATCAAAAGAAAATCTTATAATATAACACACTTTAATAATCTATTTCACTATCTTGAAAACTTATGTAAAATAATATATAAAAATAATTCAATAAAAAATATCATACCTGTGAAATATTTCCAAATCCTATTTTTTCATCCATTAAATTCCGGTATAAATCTTTCTTAAACTATTCATCCTTTTAAAATGTTATTATTTATTTATATTTTATTTATTTATAAACAACTGTCACTTAAATAAACTTTAAACAGAAGAAAATGTTATAAAATTAAATGATCGAATTATACAGTACATGTATAACTTTGAAGAAATCGCCATTTTGTTTTTTTAAGTGTCCATTTCTTAAATTGTTTTTATTTAAAAGTATAAAAGCAATTTCTTCAGTTTATTGTACAATGTTTTTCTTTTCTATTTGTGCTTGGTTTTCTTGTTCGGAACTCAAATCGGCTGCCCTGTTCTTGTATCACATGAAAAGTTTGTGATCTCCACCGAATATTTTCCCTTACACATTCATATTCTGTTTCCGGTTTTATGTCGGCCATCTTTACTGTAACTGACTGCGGCAGATTTTCCAGCACGTTAATAAATTTCTGTAAACTTCCTGCAGACATTTCTATAAACCCCAACTCCACACGCCCAATATTCAACATGTCACGTGACAGTAACAATGAACGTTTATCTAGATTGATTCTCCACAACGTAACATTAAGTAATGACTGTGTTGATATTTTTAATTCTAGCCTCAAGGGTAAATCCCGCAAGTGTAACTTTGATAGAGTTGTATGTTTGGACAAGTCCAAGTTCCATCTCTTATAATCACGCCAGCCATGTTCTTTACAGTTTAACTCCCTCAATGTTAACTCTTTCATTGATTTTTGACCGTAGATAAACCTGAAAAATGTTTCCAGTATTTTGTGAGATAACGTGAATTCTTCAATATGTAAATACTGTAAGTTTTGTAATCGCGCAAAACTTTCACTCATTTTTTCGTCATCATTTGTCCATGTACCACACGACAAAGATACGTACTGTAAACTGGGAAACAATATCCGGGTTATCTCAGCCTCTTTCCTGTCACCACCATAGAAAAGTTTCTGTATATGACTGAGATCTGTGAGAGAGAATAAATCTATAATTTTACGTAAACTGCTGGAAGTAAATCTGATGTTCATATAAAGTGACTTTATGTTGGTTTTATTGTGTTTTAACAAATGTTGTAACTGATCACTGTGCACGGTGTTACTGTCAATGAAGAAATCTTGTAAACATAATAGAATACTTTCACTTTTAGGCATTTCTTGTAAACACGACATAAACATTTTCTGTATGTTATACAATGGAGTATTGCACATGTACTCGTGACCTGTCCTAGTTCTATACTCGCGTGTTTTGTCGTCTTCATTTATCACAGACATCAAATCATTTGATATTGCAAACATCCGGTCAGCATTCATTTCAATTATAAATTCACAAATGTCTGAGATGTTTAGAATGTCATGAACAGTTCTACATTTTGTTAGAACAATTGTCTGAGCTTCTTTTTCAGAACTTATAAATATGGCGGCAAAGAATTCCTGAACTGTTTTGTGGGAAAATGACACTTTACTAACCTTTTTAGTTAATTTTGTTGTTGTACTTTGAGACAATATTCCCGAGTGAAGAGTGAATTTCATCTCTTCTGGTGTGAGATATTTCTCAGTTACTGCACCATCAAATACCAGCGTGTGTTCTCTTGTTTCATTTGATAATGTATGAAAAGCTAGTTGTCCTAAATTCACCAGGAGTGGGAAGTATTCCTTACATTTATCATGTTCAGCAAAGTATGCTAGGATTCCACTGGAAGAAAGGGTTTGAGAAATATCTCCGTATTTCTGCGTCGTTCTTAATAAGAGGAGTTCGGCTATTTTTATATACAGTTCACATTTTGAATTCCCTATATTGAATCCTTCACACCTTAAGCAAATCATATACATTAAAAGTAAAGGCACGTATGCAAGGTAAGCAACCCGGCTATTGAAGATTTCGTTAACTAAATTAGCGTCATCAATTTCTATTGACATGTTATGAGGAGGAGATTTCAATCTTAGTAATGTTCGTGTTACAAGTATAACTGCTGAGTTGTAGCTTAGTTCGACAAGTTCTACGGTTTTTCCTAATTCATTCGAACTCAAATTCAAATCACCTAATTTCCATGGTCTCGTTGTCGTTAGAATTGTACAATTTTCTCGAACAGAGTTCCTATGCGGGATTGATCGTGGTACTCTCTCACATTGTGTATTCGGATGAGTCCACTCATCAAGGCCATCAAGTATCACTAGGCATTTCTCTCGACTCAGTAGTCTCTGCATAAATTCTTCCGTGAACGATTTTGAGTTGGCCAGATTTGAAACAATAAGTTTGAAAATGAGTTCATCTACAGAACATGAAGTGTTCGAATCTCGCAATATCACCAGAAATACGAAGTCAAAGTCACGCATACAGTCAATATCATTCTTTTCAAAAAACGGCACATCTTTTTCATCTTCACAATGCGCCTGGTACCAAGATGTCGCTAAATATTTTGAAAATGTAGTTTTTCCGAGGCCAGCATCAGCCTTTATATATATTTCTCGATTAGCCACACCTTCAGTTTTTAGTATATCCTGCAAATTTTTAACATTGAATTCAGGCCTGACATAGAAAGAAGCTAACGGTGTATCCTTCTCTTCAAAAAGAGGCGAAAGGAAAACTTTGCTGTGACTCCATTTGTAGAATCTCATCAAATCTTTTTTAAGTTCTGAAATGAAATATAAGAAACATATATAAGTAAAAATGAGGTATTTGAACATACTATATAGTATAGCTCAAAATCATATGTACAAAACACAACTTAGTCGAAAACGAAACGCAGCTGTTATTCACAAGTGAATAGTCAAGCTGGTCATCATATAGCTATATATCTCTCTTAATCAAAAGTACATTTTAATTTTTTGTTTATTTTTCTAAAAATCCTGATGTTATACTCAAACCAAAAAAATTAAATAAAAGAGTATGTTGGAAATTTATATAGATATATTGTATATGAAAGAACTGGATTATAAAACATTGCTAGATGACCCATTTTTATTTGGCTGAAAATATTTCTCAATTTGTTCTTTCTAAATGTCTTAATAGCTGCTATTTTGTGACTTTAATCTAACACGCGTTTATAAACGATGAAAATCTGAGAGCTTCCCCATTACATCTAACCAAATAAACCCTTTGCGCTATTCTACTTACTACAAGTCTGGCCAAGCTACGCCTTTGAAAACAAAACACAAATGTAACCGCTTCAATGAGGTTAACAATGAAATCCGAAATCTCATAAGAAAGCACATTTTTCAAATTATTTTGTATTGGTTTTACCACTGTCAGTCTTCTTTGTTCAGAAAAAAATCTTACAATCATACAAAACTGGCATCCGCAAATCTTAATTTTTAGTTCTCGTCTGTTTTATTTAAACTGCACGGGATGAACTAACATACATATTTTGATGAAGGGACAGCTCGCGTTAAATGAATCAAAGTGCTGAAGGCACTGCAGGTGGGACATGCATTTGCACGGCAATTCCAACATAACCATTGAATTGTCGTAGCCATTTTGCAGTCTGATATCTGGGTTGAAATACGCGGTCTGATTGGATGAGCCAAATTGGGCGTCCAATGAGATCGCGAATATCACACAGATCCGAATCAGAATCCAAAATAATTACGACAAGTCTAAAAATACCGTGAAACAGAAATTAATTGAGAGAATATTGATATTCGTTGGACATGAATTAGATAAGCTGTGGAATTCTAGTTCTTTTATTGATGATTTATTGATGAATGATGCAGCGAAATCCCGTCAGAATGCGCCTCAGTCGCCGATACGACGATTTCCCGTGTTCCACATTGTTAGGCAAATGAACATATAGTAGGCCTTTCACTTTTGTATAACTATAGTATTGATAGTTGACTTTTTATTTATAATTTTATCGGTGGTTTTGTATTTGGTACCTTATAGTAAGCCTTAGAATGTTGAATTATGTTTTTAAGGGTTGTAGTAGGGATCCAAGGACAGATAGGGGTAGGGTGTCCAAACACTGATACTACCACCTGTAGTTTGTATCTGGTGAAATTTTCTAGCTCCAAACATAACTCAAAACACTTCAAGAAAGTCACGCCGTATCACTTTTTATTAATCGCGGATACAAAAATGATTTGCGTTGGTATGTGGAACGTTTTCTTTACAGTTACCAGAGATGGCACGAAATTCTGATTTGACCTTTAAACATGACCTTGAGGTATCACTGCAGAGAAAATTCAAGACATTTCCTTTTCAAGACATTTCACTATTTAGACATTTCAATTCCAAGACAATTTTTATCTAGCGAGTTATTAATTACGGGTTTTCAACTTTTCCGACTTTTTAATTGCCTTCCTACTTTCCTTTTTACCCAAAGCTCTTTCAACTCATACATTTAACAATAAAAAGTAAATAAATAAATAAAAAAAATTGAATGAGTGAGTGAGTGAGTGAATGAATGAATGATTGAATAAATAAATGAATGGATGAATGAATAGATGAATGGATGAATGGATGAATGAATGAATGAATGAATGAATAAATAATAAATGAATGAATGAATTAATTAATAAATAAATAAATTAATGAACAAATAAATAATTAAAAAATATATAGTTGAAAATAAATAGATAAATAATTATTTTAAATAAATAAATAAATAAATAAATGAATGAATGAATGAATGAATGAATGAATGAATGAATGAATGTATGAATAAATACTAGTATATGAATATATATCAATTATGTCTTTTTCTATATTTTGTAAAAAATTATTTTATTTTAGTTTAACGGCGTGAGGTTTGAAAGAAATTTGGTGCTCAAGTGTGAGTTATTTTTATTGTTA
Source organism: Ruditapes philippinarum (assembly GCF_026571515.1). Classification (NCBI taxonomy): domain Eukaryota; kingdom Metazoa; phylum Mollusca; class Bivalvia; order Venerida; family Veneridae; genus Ruditapes; species Ruditapes philippinarum. The sequence goes on from NW_026857715.1 coordinate 14,518, forward strand.
ACAAGGCAGTGTGAAGGACAGCTAATTCTCCTTCCGCAATCAACATGAATGAGTACTTTGACCTTTTACCACCACGACCTTGATATAATGCCATGCATATCATACGCGCATAGTCTCATGATGGTGATTTTTTGTGCGCTGTTATTTAAAATCTTCAATAAAGTAAAAACAGTTGTGGAGAACATATAACATTTTCTTTGGGTGTAGCAACCTGGATGTTGAACTCTGCAGATTGTGTCATGGTGGTGATCTTTTGTGCCAAGTAATTTTAAAACCTTTGAATTGTCAACAAACTATAGAGCGGACATGAAAGAAAGATGCTTTTTTACATTTGACGTTTGAGTGTGACCCTGACTTTCAGGGTTGTGACTTGATTATTGTGCTCTGCCAACGGTGTCATAACGGTATAATTTCTACCTAAGTCATGGAGCGGCATGTAAACTTTTTATTATGAAATGAAGATTTTTAAACATTTGACCTTTTAGTGTGACCTTGTGGGTATTAACCAAATTATTGCGCTCTGCACATCGCCTTATTATGGTGATCGCTTGTTTTCAAAAAAAAGTCTGCAGTTTAAAAATTATGGAGAGGACACGAATTGTAGACTTTTTATTATGAAATGAAGTTTTTTTAAACATTTGACCTTAAGTGTGACTTTAACTTCGAGGGTAGCAGTCAAATTTTGCGCTCTGCACATCGTCTCATTATGGTGATTACTTGTGCCAAGTTCTTAGTACTTAGTACACTACTGTGTCACATAGTACTTAGTACACTACTGTGTCACATAGTACTTAGTACACTACTGTGTCACATAGTACTTAGTACACTACTGTGTCACATAGTACTTAGTACACTACTGTGTCACATTGAAAGTTTCATGGTGACCGTCGTATGAACACATCTGCGGATGTTTCTAAATTCAAAATTTCACCATTCTTGTGTTTAAATGTTGAATTCTGCTTAAGCCGGTGCTAAGAGGCGTGGACGGAAACTTGACCTTTCCAGTACCGTCCATGAACAGGCTCAATCAAACCGAGCCTGCAACATTTTACAATTTTGCCGTGTTGTGCTTTCTTTAGTGATTCTGTTTTCTCTATTTTAGTAGTTTAAAAGTTATGGAGCGGACAAGAAAGTGTTACGGGCACACAGACGGACGTTCTAATGGGACAGTAATAATATGGATACTCTATTGTTTTCTCTATTGTTCTTTTTAGCCACTCAAAAGAAAATAGCCACATTAAAGCATTACTGAATGAATGACATCGAAGAGAAAGAAAAGTTACCTATTGTCCCTCTAGCCACATTATTACTGTCCCGTGAGAGCGCACGGACGGACAGAAGGACAGACGGATGGCCTGACAGACGGAGGTCATTCTTATAATCCCCTTTCCGCTATGCGGAAGGGGATTAACATTTCCGCTATTCGGAAGGGGATTAACAAGCGGACAATCACCTTGCGAGACGTTTTACGTATTAATTTATAAGTTTCCGGTCTAGCAACCCAATCAGGAAATCTCTATGAGTTATTTCTTAGAACCCTTTCTGCTCTTAAAACTCTGCTATTGATCATTACTAACTGAGTATGTACAAGTCAATAAAGAGTATGACTTATGAGTAAAAAAATCTGAACAAATAATGTTAAATGTGGGCACAGGGTAACAGAAGTCGCATGGAAGATACCATTATTATCTCAATATTGCTCAAATATGTATGAGCTCTACTCACAGAAACAAGAACACTTACTAGCGGGTCGCATTCAACTTTTCTTCTTTTTTTAAATCAAACACATCAGAGGAAGAATATTGTAGAAAAGATTACCCCTAGAAAAAATATAATTACAAATATAGTACATGTAATACTGTAACAACAACAAAAATACCAAGATGGTGAAAGGTTGAGAGCATGGTGGTAGGAACATAAAGATGTATCGATTTTTACCATTAAACCATTACAAACTGTTGTCAGACACGGCATATATTCAATCATTATTGTACCGAAACAGACTGTTGATGACAAATGCATGCATTCGTTATACATGATCAAACATCAACCTCTATGTGAAAACCATGCACGTGGTGGAAATACATTCAACAAGTATTAAGAAATAATCTCCGCTTGAACAATTATTGTTGTGATCTCACTTATTGTGCCTTCCTACTCATCACAACTCCAGTTCGGTCATAAATAACAAGCTGATAAACACCAGATATCATAAAACTAGAGTTTCAATCATACACTTACGGTATGTTAAAGACATTTAAAAAATAGATATGAAAGTGTTTTTGTTCCATGTTGGCGGAGGCAAAATTCATGTTTATATTTAGTGACTATGATCAGAAGCATATATAGATCCATATAATCTATATTATCTCATCAATACAAAACATTTACAAATTGTAAAACATAACATCATAGAAATGCCTGCATGGTCATTCTGATATGAAACATAATGAAAGGGGTGACAACTCCTCAACCCATACTACAAATGCTTCTAATATGTATTGAACAGTTACTTCTCTTTTCCATGCTTACGACTGAATGAAGAAACCACTGCTAACCTCGTCCAACAGGAATTTCAATGCCCATAGCGATTTTGGAAAAGAAGTTGCTAGCTAACTAAATGTAGAAAAAGAAAATTCTAGAACTGATTAGCAGCTGTTTCTAAACATTTAACACTCATACATTTATTTCTTGATAAAATCTTTTTTAAATGTATCATGTTGAAGATTTGAAAGTGTTGTTTATTTATGGAAGCCCTGAAGGGACACATTAATTAATTGTTTTTTTCTTATTCGTTATTTCTTATAGTTAACTGTTTATCTACTGCAAAAAGTTTTATTCAAATTTTGAAAATACTTCCAAAATGATTGTAAGAAAAAGATAAAGAAGTAGATGTAGTAAAATGTCCTTACTAGTAAATGACGTACATAATCAATTATTACAAACATTTAAAATACTACTTGTTCTGGAACAATTTATTGTTTACGAACGGTATCCATGTGTGTTGGATAACAGAGAGACTCTGTCAAATAAGGTAATAGAAACAATATAATTTCAAGGGTAATTTAATTTTCAAACTAAGTTTCATAAGATATAGCTTGGTCCACTTTAATAGTTATTACTTATTCTTATAATTTTATAGTATTGAAGCCTCTTTATAGTTTCAATGGCACACCCCTTTTCGTCACTCATAATTCAACTCGTCATTTCGAGGAGGAGCCCTTGGCCCTGTTTCGCCTGTGGAGAGTCGACGCATTTTAAACGTAATTGCCCCTACACCAGATATGCTAAACAACCTGACATTCCCGCAAAAAATGAGCTGATCCATAAACAAAATGAAATTAAAGATGTAGATTTCAAAGATGATTATAGTTCTTATTATAGTTTTGAGATTGATCACAATAGTTTCACAGAAAACTTTTTTGAATTTGAGGTCAAAAGGATAATATTGTTAGAAATAGATTAAAGTCTCATATTCAATTTTGGTGCGATATTGGTACGAATCCGTTCATTTTAGATACGATCAAGAATGGATATAAAATTCCTTTCTTTTCTTTGCCGTCGGAAAGTTTTGCTCGTAATAACAGATCTGCAATAAATGAAAGTATTTTTGAATCTGAGGCTATTATCAATTTATTAGATAGAGGTTTTATTATGAAATGAAAATGTGCACCGACGGTAGTTAATCCCCTTAGTTTATCGATACAGAATAATGGTAAAAAGCTAATGAGACTTATATTAGATTAACGTGTCGTCAATTTGCATGTTTGTAAACAATCTGTTCAATATGATGATTTACATTTGGCATTAATGGTTGCTACATGATAAAATTCGATATACATTCGGCCTATCATTTTGTAGATATATTCCTACCTCATACAGACTTTAGTGCCAAAAGTCGATAAATCTTGCTGGGAACCAGTACAGGAACTGCCATGGTTAGGTACCATTTTGAACTCGCATAACTTTACTATTCATATACCTTCATATCGAGTTGATAAAGCGTTAAGATGTGTAAATCTGTTATAAAGCGAGCAATGCTTATCTGTTAGGAAAGTCGCCAGTTTTGTTGGCCAGATTATTTCCATGAGTGTGGTGCTTGGCTCTGTTTCTCAAATTATGACGAGGTGGCAGAGTTAAGATATTCTTAAAGCAAAGACCTGGAATTCTTATGATGAATTGTCAACAGATAGTTTCACTCAATTGTTGTTTTGAAAAAATAATTAACAGTATTTAAATATCAAACAGCTCTCACAATCAAACAATTGTTACGCGAATAGTTTATAGTGACGCGAGTGGCACTGGGTGTGCAGGTTATGACGTCGAGACTTGTTCATGATATATGGTCTCCTTCAGAAATGATTAAGTCTTCTACATGGAGAGAATTGTGCGCTGTTTATAAAGTGTTGTTATCTTAGTGAAAATACTTCGTTATCAACGAGTTAAATGGTTTAGTGACAATACAGGTGTATGTAGTATAGTTTCAAAAGGCTCGATGAAACCTGAGTTACAAGATTTATCTTTTAAGATATTTAAATTTTGAATGGAAAATTACATTCAATTACGCCGAGAAAAGAATGACATAGCTGACTATTTGTCTAAAATTATAGAAAGAGATGATTGGGGCATATCTTTACGCATTTTAGATTTAATTCAATGCAGGTGGAGTAATTTAGAAATTGACTTTTTTGCTTCAAAACACAATGCAAAACTTGATTGTTTTTATTCAAGATTTGTGTGTGAAGGTACCTCAGGTGTTGATGCCTTTACACATAACTGGGAAAATGCATTTGGTTTATTTGCAACACCAATTATTTTGATACCGCGTGTTTTTTGTAAAATGCATTGAAGCATGCCGTAAAGGAGGTGTTTTGATTGTACTTGAATGGAAATCCGCTAATTTTTTGCCGTTGATATCTTCCAAAAATGGCCTTTTTTCAATTATTTATATTAGATTATCTGATTTTACCTTCAAGTAAAAAATTCTACCAGCCTTGTAAAAACGGATTAGGCTTATTTAGTATAGAGGACTTAAATTTTAGAATGCTCGCTTTACATTATATGCTTTAATAAGGCAGACTAAATGTGTCACGGTATGGTTATGTCCTATGAGTGGTTTAACTTTTAACAATCGTACTTATTATGGTTTTGTGTGTACATTTATTTTTTCAGAGATATGCATTTGAAGTTGATGGCTTGCCGGATGTCTTGTTGGACAAGGTGTCCTCGTTGCCCGAGCTGTTAAAACAATCTCAAGCGGATAGTACATATCTTAGTAACAAGAGAGAATTTAACCGTTGGCGTAAATGGGTAATTTCCAATTGGCTTAATGGCGGGGAGGCCTTGCCCGCCAAAGCATTTCACGTAGCGTTATATATAGTGTCATTAATACAAACTGCAAATACTATAAGTCCAATTTTAAATGCTGTATAAAGCATTAATTGGTAGGATGATTTGTTTGAATTCCTTCACAAACAGAATCTAGATTAGTGAAAAATGTCGTAGAAGGTGGAAAACGTAAACTTGCTAAGCCTATACATAAGAAGGAACCTATGAAAGTTGAATTGTTGCATAAAATGTTTAGTCATATGTATGCTGAGAAAAACATTATGAATCAACGATTTATATGTATATGTTTAATTGCATTTGCTGTTTTTTGAGATCCGCTGAAGTGTTGAAGTTAAAGAGAAATGATATTTGTTTTTATGATTCATACTTAAGTATTTTTATTGAATCAAGTAAAACCGATAGGTATCGTGAAGGAGCATGGGTATTAATAGCTCGAACCGGCACGTTTTTGTGCCCGATAGCTAATTTAGAAAAATATATTTCTTATTATCCGTCCTGATTCAGAATGTTTTATGTTTGGGCTTCTTACTGCTACTAAAGATGGCCATGTTTTAAGAAATCAAGAAAAAACTTTATCTTTAAGTAATTTTCGAGATGTGTTTGTAGAGTCGTTTAAAAAGTAAATGATGACGTAAATAAGTTTTGTAGCCATTCTCTAAAGGCAGGAGGAGCTACAGCTGCTGCTTATAATGACATACCTGATAGGTTATTTCAGCGTTTGTGAGATGGCATAGTGTAACCGCAAAAGATGGTTTTGTGAAAAGTTCAGTTGATGAGAGACTCAGAGTTTCAAAATCTCTTGGTTTGTGAATGTACGAACCGTTACATTGCAACCCGTTTTCTAGGTTCAGCCAGTCAATCCCACTGCGAGACCAAAATTGTAATAAAACTAGTTGTCTTGTTTCTTCCTGTCGGATGTAGTGGTTAAGGGAAATGAAATTTTCGACTTTTCAACAATGCGAATTTGTCGCACATTGATTTCCCTTGATAACGTAGTTCCGATAGGTGTCGTTTTGCGCACGTTTTGCACGTGCGTATTTCAGTGTGTAATTTATTCGGCTTTGGGGATAACTGTCCGATACATGCGTTTAATTTGTATTCTTTTTATTCTTTTGAATGTCATTTTCTTTAAATGACTTTAGTGACATTTTTGACTGCAAATACTTTACACGTGTTTTGGTAATCATTTTTTTTCTCGGAATGTGGCTGTAATGTTTGATTCATGTCACACATATATGCATTTTGATTGGGGTTATGATGGGTTTCTCTCATAAAGAATATGCAAGTGTAAATGTACTTGTGTTACTGTCAACATTTGGCGGTTCCTTGCTGATAGACGTGGCTGCCTTTAGAAATGCTAACGAGTGAGACTCGTTTCTGCATACAGTATGCAGTAATGTACAAATATATGTTAATTGATATATATTACGTTTGATGATATGTAATAAACAATGATTAAAAGATTATATCAATTTATTTTGAATATATAAATATATGAATTCATGTATATGTAATTGTATGCAATGTGTATTACGGAATTGAAATACACAGTCGGTCAGTCTGCCAGTCAGTGCCACTGCGAGACAAAAAATATAATGAAATTAGTTGTTTTGTTTCTTCCTGTCAGATATAGTGGTAAAGGGAATATCGGTTTGTAAAAAATAGTTCGGTTTTGCAGTCAAACTGTTGAGACTAATCATGTTTTTAAGAAATTGAGCTTTGTTGCTTGAGAGCACTTTCATGCTTCATTTCATTATTTATAAGCATTGTAAAAACATAAACAGGACACATTTTTTAGCAATTAGGAAAATGTTGTTGCTAACCCTTCTAATAAAATTATGTGCATTGGGCACTTTTAATAAATAGAGGTCAGACACGGATCCATCGGGAGGGGCTTAAGGGGCTGAAGAATCCATCTTGGACACCTTGGCCTAAAAACTGTTCTATAAAAAGACACATCGAGAATAAAATATAAGCAAGAACTGGCTGAAGTTTAATGTAAGTCACCAAAATCCTTGTTATTAGAGTCTGGACCTATGCTGAGTTTCCGGACATAAAATTCTTTAAGTCAAAACAGTGTATGCCTCTTGACAATATTATATAAATAACACTTGGGTTTATGGGTAACAGTAAAGATATCACCCCGAGGAAAATACTGTTACCCAAGGCGTAGCCGAGGGTAACAGTATTTTTACGTGGGATATGATGTTTTCACTGTTAACCACAAACTCATGTGTTATTTATTTTATTACCCCGAAAAAATACTGTGATGATCTGAATTTGTAATCTTACTGTTACAAAAATAAACCAAGAGTAAACTGTCCTAACCTTGCAAACAGTAGGCCTACCGTACTTGAGAAGCTGTTTTTCTTTTATTCTTTAAGCAAGTGATGATATCTACCAGTCATAAACATACAATACGCTGTGTTTTATTCAGAAAACAAAACACTAACCCATTTATAAGGTTACGATCTGTGACATCTGATTCTTCTGTATCCAGAATATTCTTCTCATGGTTTTTGACAAAGTGCATTTACAAATTAACGATGATATCCTACAGATGTCTGTCCAACAACTCTATCTGTAACGTTGCACAGGTTAAAATTGTTTAATCATCCTTTGTTGCATGCTTTTATTGTCTGTATGTTCCAGTTTGACACAAAATTATTTACATTACAATGAAAAACGTTGAAGCGGATGTTTACTTTTTGACTATTCAACAAAAAGATATTTTATTCGCGAAAAGCACTGTAGGGTGCAAAGAACTAAATTTTATGAGAGTCATAGTTACTTTTGTGCAAACTCTTCACAGCGGTTACGTCACGCTTTGCTACTTTAACCACTGCCACCACTGAAATCACGTGACGATAGTTGTATCATGTGACAAAAATATGGCGGCCAGTTTCAGAACGCCAAGGATCCCATATCAAACTGGCAGATTTATAATTACATTCTTACCAGACAAAATATGTTCAAAACACACAATTTGTTCACACTTTAAAACAAGTGCCGGGTCAAATTTTTAGCGCAATCGTTCAATAACTGTCTAAATTTTGCCATACGGTGTCACAGTGAAAATATCTTTCGTTATGTTTACAAAATAATTTTTATACGTATACTTTTTTACATTCTTGTACTTTTAGCATAACTATTTAATGAAAGAAAACTAAAATGATATAAAGTATTCTATTTTAAAATTAAAAGTGAAAAAAATATAACGGCTATATTCGACCGAATTTACTTGTGGTGGCAGTGATTACTGTACTAATCAGGGAAAGTAACCGCTGCGAGGAGTTTGACTTTGGTGATGCCATAGGTCCTATCGTCGAAAATAAGAATGAATCGAGAGAAAAATGGCGGCCATTTTAGAAAATAGACCACGTAAACAGATTTTATAATGTTAAAAATACTGTTACCTATATAACAGTACAAAATTCTTAGTCACGTGGTACACTTGCATTAACAGTAAGAATAACTCCCAGAGGCCTATGGGAAATTAACATTACGAAAAAAGTGAGGGGTAATAAGTCAACATAATGTCTTAAACTATATACTCCTGTTCATGCAGACGTGTAGTGTAGATTACTCTTGGTCAGTGTAAAGGGACTACATAATACAGAGTAGATAAGCCTAAGAGCTCTTATTAGATCAAAATACATTTAATGGTATATAAGAAATAATTCCATATATCATGTGCAGCTAATTTTAACTCTTTATTTCTATAAATAATGAGTGTACGTTTTTAATAAAAAATCTACGAAAAATCGGTAGGGTCGATTCTACTTCATGAATTCCAGATTTCATCTTCATTTTTACATAATTAAAACTTCGTATATTCACGTTTTCGGCATACGGATTTCACGATTTCAGCTTCATTTATTCACGATTTCAGCTTCATGAATTAACGATTTCAACTTCATGAATTCACGATATCGACATCATTAGTTTATGAATTCAACTTCGCGATTTCACGATTTCAACTTAAAGAATTCATGACTTTAACTTCACGAATTTACGTTCCAACTTCATGAATTCAAATTAGTGAATTTACTAAGTTAAAATCGTAAATTCGCGAAGTTGAAATCGTGAATTTGTGAAGTTAGAATTGTGAAATTACGAAGTTGAAATCGGGAATTCATGAAGATGATATCGGAAATTCATTGACGCCGGTCTTTGGCAAAAAACATTTCTGAAGAATTGCTTACTTAGCGTTTATTTTATAAATTTTAAGGGCCTTTCTCGTCTATAGTAGGACCATTTTAAGGAATCTGCCAGTCTGGAAAGTCATTTTAAAATCATAGTTTTCTCCTAGAAATTGGTTAACATTAAGTGTTTTGTCTTCAACTTTTGCAAAATATCATGTAATTTCAACCCAAATTTGATTAAGTCTGAATTTTGTGAACAATATATAGACACTTAAATTTCAAAATGTGCACCTAAAATGATGTATATAAATTTCCCTATACCTTATTCCTTAAGGAACCAGTTGGTCTTGGCCAGAATATGACAACTATTGATTTTTGGGTCAAGAGTTAAAAGTCTATGCCATATTGATAGTGTAGGTAAAAAACGGTTTCGGATCAATAATTTGACAACCCATGGGTCTTTGGCCCTCAAACAGCATGAGTGCATTGGTGTTATATATTATATACTTTCAAACTTTACAAATGCATTGCCTTTAGTCAGAAGATGACCTCAATGATTTTTCTTTCATTTTTACGCGTATTTCTATAAGATTATGTTATTAACATAACTAGTTTACGTTAATAATTTCTCGTGTCATTGTAAATTTTTCTTTTTCAGTCATTCCACAGGTCAATACACAAATGATATAAATACTGTCAAATAATACTTGCAGTCATAGTTTATAAATACTGTCATGACCAACTTGCAGTCATAGTTTATAAATACTGTCATGACCAACTTGCAGTAAGAGGTTATTAATACTGTCAAGTCAAACATGCCGTCAGAGGTTATACATACTGTCATAACCAACTTGCAGCCAGAGATTATAGGTACTGTTATGTCCAACTTATAGTCAGAGGTTTCAAATACTGTCATGTTCAACTTGCAGTCAGACGTTATAAATACGGTCATGAACAACTTGCAGTTAAAGGTTATAAATAATATCATGACCAACTTGCAGTCAGAGGTTATGAATACCACCATGACCAACTTGCAGTCAGCGGTTATAAATACGGTCATGACTAACTTGCAGTCAAGGATTATAAATACCATTGTAACCAATTATAAATGGTATATTTAGAAATATTGATGAAATACCATGCTTATTTTAATTTCCCTATTTTCACTGTAAAAAGTATTTTCCCCTGCAGTGAAAGATATTTTCCGTATTTTCATTGGTGTCTCGCCGGACTTCCCTTTTCTAATACATGATATTCTAGGGAAAGGCTTTTAAATTGTAATGTCAGAAAAGAAAAAATGTATATTTCAAATTTAATTCTACTAAATACAAGATTAATTTCATCTTGCGATATGGAAATTATCATATTTCACAAGTGAGTTCCGCAACTTTTAAATATTTGTTTCCATACCACTCGGTGAAAATAAATCCTGTATCAATATAAAAAAAACTTGAATATCCTATATATATTGACCACCTGAAAATAAATACATATATATACACTTGAACTGACATATTACCACATTAATCGTAGTGTGAAACAGCCAAAGTGTGCTTTTTGACTTGATTTAAAAGTGCATCAATATTTACTTACCATTGTACTTGTTTACAGAAATTCATCAATAGTTACTAACCATTTCTTATTTAGAATAAATCATTACTCATTTATCCTCGGCTTGATTGATAAAGAAATGTAGTAGTAATATTTACTTACCCTTCTTGCGAGTTTGATATGTTTCCTCCTCTGTCTGCATAAAAGAGACGACTTCGTTTATTTTCTCTGTTATCAAAAAGATACACATTTTATCAGTATTTATCCTGATTATTTTCTAAATTGTATTTCCTTTTCAAGTCGTATGAAACTAAATTGTAATTTTTAAAACATTGCATTATATTCCATTCACATATTTATATTTCTCCAAAAGGTATTGAAAGCTATAGATGTTTTGTTTTAAAGAAAGATGATTAACAGTAGTGCATGTATCCTTGCTCTACGTCCGAGAAAATAACTACACTAGGTAGAGTTTTCAAAGCAATGGACCGCGTCGTAATTTGAAAAAGTATCAAAGAATAAACCTTGTTCTAGTCGTCTTTTGATCTCCTCTTGAGTTTTCTCCACTTCAGTAACTCTTTCTTTTACATCTGTCATTTCTTCTTTCAACCAATCAACATCAGCCTCATAGTCCTTCCATTTTTTTATTTCTTCTTGAACCCTTTTCTCTCCCTCTGTATCTTGATGGCAGGTTTTGAAATCGTCAATTTTTTGCTGAATATTCAGAGCTGGAGAACTAAGTCGGACAAGTATCTGAGAAGGAAATTAAACAGGAAATATCAATTTCGATTATTCTTTATGCATGCATCCTAAAATTCAATTAGTTACCTTTGGTGTTTGTTAACTTATTCATGTTAATGTTTAGTAAAAAAAAAAGCGGAATAGAATGAATGAAGAAAATGATTTATGAAAAAAAACATATTGCCCATGTATACAATACACACACTGATTTTACAGACGTACAATTATATACAGGCGCATAATATTAACGAAAATGTGACCATATAAATAAAATTTATAAAAAAAATACTAAGCATTTTCAGTTAAAACATTTATTCTTTTAACTGTTTTCAGAAGTTAAGCATGAACTAGTAACATCTATTTGTATCCAATGTAAGTTATAATGAGCAACCAGTATTGATTCGGAAACCGTTTTTATCTACAAGGTCAATGTGACCTTGACCTTTGACCTCTTGACCCCAAAATCAAAAGAGGTAATCTGCTGATCAAGAGCAATCATCATTCCAATTTTGAAATTCCTAGCCTAAGCATTCTTGAGTTATTGATCGGAAACCGATTTAACCGACAAGGTCAATGTGACCTTGATCTTTGACCCCTTGACCCCAATATGAACAGGTTTCATCTACTGGACATGAACAATCATCATAAAAAGTTTGAAGTTCCTAAGCCTAAGCGTTCTCTAGTTATCACTCAGAAACCATTTGATCTACTGAGCGACGGACCGACAGACCGACGTACGGATCGACCGACAGACAAATGCAAAGCAATAAACCTTCACTTCTTTGAAGGGGGCATAATAAACTAACAAACTGAAATTAATAAGGTTTTGCTAGGCTATGCTCGAAATCAAGCATTTCAGAAAAAAAAACAAGAATTATTTTGAGAATAGTTTCAATCATGATTTTCTTTAACCATACTAAACAGTTTTTCCTGCTTTGCCCTTGTAAAAATACTATTTTATATATGAAGAGCCTACCACCTTAAATATATAGTCATCTTTGAGTAAAATACTTTTGTTGATTAAACTCTAAGATATTCTTACTGAAAATCAATATTTTCGAACATAATATAGCTTTAGGCAGTTACATATAGTTTAATGTATTTGAAATGTAAACAGAGACGATATTATTATTTGAAGTGCGTCTAATACTCGTATAACCGTCTATTAATATCTTTGACAATTGTTCTGGGGTTGTTAGTTGAAGGCCATGATCAGTTTTTGAAAACACCTATGTTATTACCTGCTCGATGTCCTTCCACAATGTTTCAAAGTCATGTGCTTGTATATCTGTTGTCTGTGGTCTATGGCTAATCTGAAATAATAATTAAAATAACCAGTGTTTAAGTGAAAATACCTACGTAAGCTCCTATGTTTGGAAGACATTGACAGTTTCAAACATGACTTGCCATAGGGAAATTATATTAGAACTATAAATGTGTGCATAGGACACGGGTGCCCCACACTCCATCGATTTGTCAATCTTATGTTTCTAGGTCAAATATTTTTTTGGCTTCATGTGCCCTGAAGTTGAAAACTAAAAATCTTTTATTAAGTAAGGGCAAATACTACAGATACTGAATAAAGCCCACAAGAAAATCCCAAGGTGCATAAGAACACATGCTGACCAACATTCTTGTAAACTTTCAGGCCTACAGGTCATAAACTATAGTGGGGGCACAAATATTTGAAGTGATATAGGAACTTCAGTTTTTTGGTAATTCAATTATTATTAATATATAACTGACATCATCATGAGGATACAACAGTTGATATATATATATATATATTGGAATAAAACAATGAAAATTACAAATGACACAATTGTGCAAAAGAACGTTTATTTTCTTGTGAATTCATTTTAATTCATTTAAAAACGTTAAAAAACACATTTGACCCGACGAGAGATAGCTTTATATAATAATGACTTTTCATAGCGTACTTACATCATTTCGATGAGCTTTTAGCCGACAAATATCTGCTTCAATTGATAAATCGGTTGGTATAGGTGAAGCCTTCCAGTCAAAATTCGTATTCAGTCCAAAACATCTCAAGCATCTTAGAAGGAAAATGATCAGCGTTAAGTCCATCTCTGACGTAGTTGGGACATGACCACTCGTTGGAAACAATATGTCATATTGTTCCTGTGTTATAACGCCACGGCTTTTCAAGCGTGTAATTGTTGACCTTCCCTGATTCAAACATGCACTAAGAGTTATACCTTGAGCAGTCAGGGTCTGTTCAATTAAATTTCTCAAAACAAGGAGGCCTCCATCTATAATGAGTATTTGTAAACGAAATAGATTGACACGGTTTTCTGGTTTCTGTGACATTTTCGTTCTTCCTTGTTTTGTTAAGTCTTTGTTATAGCATCATCTGCGGAAAATAAATATAACATTATCTTGAAATATTTGACAATTGATATATATAATAAATGATCATTGTTCATTGTATATATGCATTTTAAAATAATTATTTCGAGGTTATACTATATTATTCTGTGATAAAAAAGCACACCTACGGTGTCTTGAATAGCAGAAAAATGGGTATAGGAGAAACGATATTCAAATGGACAAATATAAAAGCGTCTTTAAAATTGTATAAATATAGTCCACAGTCCGTAATAGTGTATAAAAAATTGAAATATTTTATATAAAGTTTGATATAACTATCCTTGAATACGAAATTTAATACTAGCTACCATCTAAATATTCTATTATATTATTCCGCCAACGTCTTTCTTTTTTTGTACACGAGCACTTAATTTTGTTGACAGTTAATTTCCATTTTGATAGAACACACATAAAAGTCTATATAAAATTTACCTTAAAATATTGAATATAGCTAGTGGTATTGAATAGGAAAAACGGAATCGGTTCAGAACGCCCGAGACAGCAAAATTAAAAATGTTGCAAGCTCAGTCTGATCGACACAATATGGAACCATGAAAAGCTTGCACTTACCAGTAATATTCATAAACAGACTCGATCAAACTGAGCCTGCCATATTTGGCGTTCTTTGGTGATTCCATTTTATCAATTCACTTAAAATGCATATGCATGTGCCTTAAACAACGAAAACAAAAAAGGGCAAAGAAAATTTTCAAAGAAGATTGTAGGTAACTTTGCCTTAGGAAGATTAAAACCCAGCATTATCTTCCAAAAATCGTCATATAGTATCCAATGGAGGAAACTAATACAACCCAAATAAAAATGCCATCAACACAAAAATAATGTTGTGCTTACCGTACATTTATATATTAAATGTTGAACATTTATTTTAAGTAGTTGTTAGTGATATTTCATGAAAAGCGACGTCTGGTTGCCAAATAAAACTGACAGTGCCGATAAAGAGAAATCATTAGTCATAACTAAATAAAACGTGAGTAATTTATGGTAGTTTTATTTTACAAATAAAGCTTCTAACGGTTTGCTTAAAATTGCTTCTAGTTCTCTCAATTATCGTGATATTGTTGAAATGATAGTTTTATTATTGTATTCTAGCAAATGACTTGTAAGTATGAATCTGACAATTTTATTCAAACATGTATATTCAATTTACAAATAATGACCCGTAAATTGCGCATGAGAGGCACTTTTTATCAAATGTGACTCTTAAAGACTTGTGGATTTAAAGTAATGAGACTGGTATCGTGGTTACATGCTTCTTATTTGTTGCTAAAATATAATCATTTGTGACATTGATTTTTCGCTCGAAAACTGTTGTTAGAACTGTTAAAACGTATTTTACTTGTCGGACATTTCAAGAGTTGCTTTTTGACACAAGTCCAAGATGTTTTAATCTTAAAGGCCTATATAGCCATGTCTATCGTTTATAGATTCTAATTACTCTTAGAAGTAATCGTACATACAACACATATCCTTTTACCGGACGTATCAAACAAAAGTGTCCTGATAGTGTGATTGCCATCCATCTTCATGTTCACATACCCATATGATGTTATTAAGTTAAAAGGCGTTTGGATTGTCAACTGAAATTATCCAATCAGCTCCTGAAGTCTATAGGAAAGTGATACATTTAGGAGGAAATGAATAAAGTAAGCATACACTTTTCTCGCGCAATATTTTGAGGCTATTTTTTGTCATTGATTTGATTTTGGAGCCATGTGATTGAATTGTTCTTTTAAAAGTTGTTATAACTAGAAGATTTGTAGTATTGGTAAACACTTATTATTTTCTTTGAAAATTGCATAAAGAATCGTTTATGCAAGTTTAACATTGATCTTGTATTAAATATTCAGACTGGCTGTTTAAATTGTTGAGGTTTTAAAAAAGGAAGATTTGAAACTTAACTCTTAAATAATAGGTACTTGATCTGGCGCATAATTTAAACTTTCGATTATTCTCTTGTGTCTGTAGTTATTCTTTTTGATCACTACCGCAACTTGTAAAATCTGAGATAGGTGAAGACAAAACAAAATTGATATTAGTTTATTATATAAATAAAACATTATTAGAATGTTTAACATACCTTTCAGTATGACCGATTAACATTAAAACTTTAACAGGCCTATAATTATGTTAACAAAATTATCAACGATAGCCATCTCTGTACTTTGTATAAAAAGCGCACCCTCTTATCCACTGAATAAAAATCGAGCTAAAATGATGCTACATATATGCACTTTCTGCCTCACAGGCTCTGTACAACATATGCATTGAATATTACAACGTGCGTTTATTTAATGATATCTTTAAAAAAAATAAACAGTATCAAGTTTGCACCCGATAACATCTCCCTGTTCATAAGATGAAGATATAAAGCCTATACTGTGTTAACGCCTTATGATTGGATTTGGCCTCCTTTTGATATATATCTATTGTTTCGAGTATCGAAATGAATACATAAAAACAAAGTGGCTTCTTAATATAGATAAAAAATGACCTCCCTATGTAAAGATAGGAAGCAAGTTTCGTTATATTCGTCCGTTTAATAAAATATTTTTAGAGTAATACATTTCATCGCAAGGTTTAATAGAAACAGTGTTTTACTCATACATGATATAATCTACTATTCGTCTTAAGCATCTGACCGAACACATTGGAATCCTCCATAAAATAGTTATGGACATATCTTTTCTTTAACATAAACGCTTGCCTTAGTTCATCTACAACGAGTCTTCTATACAAAAGTCAATATGTCTAACTTTGGAAACCGAAACTGACAGGAAAATGAAATTGAATATCCCATTAACATATGTTTGAAGAGAAAACACATAAAACAAGACATCTGTTCTTCCATAAAGGAGATGATGTCTTCTTAAAAAGGTGAAAGTATAATAAATAGAATTTTTTGCACCAGATGCAAAAACATAAATGATATATGTATTGAAATATACTACTTACGGTACAGTGTAAAGGTATTTAATCCATTCACGATGTTTTGAATCAAGTATCAAAATGGTACACACGGTTCACCTTCAAAATGTTTTCATTTAGAATGTTTAAATGAAATCACAGTAACATATTTGATCACACAAATCTTAAAACAATAATCTCCAAATGAATTTTATACAATATATAGCCTCTTAAATAGTAGAATTTTGAATCGTAAGTTTCAACGCTATTATATATACGTTTCGGTTGAAGAGACCGCTTGCCTGTTAGCCAATGAAAAGCCACCAGCTCATACCTTAAGGTAATACAACATAAATTTGTCTATTTATAGATATTACGTATAAGTAAATCCCAGTTATTTAAAGACGAGTATCATGTTTCTGTTTGGTTTATTCAATACTTTCAAAGAGTGTATGCACAAGGTTGTTTATTACATCAACCGAATTTTTAAATATACAAGTATGTGATCGAAAAAAATCATCTTCATATAACGTGTTATGGTTATTGCCCGATATATGTATTCATTGTACATAATGTAAATAGCTGCCGGTTTCTTTTTGCCGCGCCGGTTTTTGGCAAATTCAACCCCTATTTTTACGCGTTTTAAAAAAATGAAAACTATCTTAAATTGTTATATTTACTAAAAGGTTTAATATTTAATATGTTTTGTTTCTCTATCTTTACTACTTTTTTGTAAATGCATTTAAAAAATGCATTTGCCATGGCAGTGTGTTTTGCCATGGCATTTCGGCATTTTGCCATGGCAAATTATTTGCCATGGAAAAATATGGCCAGATTTTTCCTACATTTGCCATGGCAAATTTGCCATGGCAATCTTTTTTTTAAAAAATCACATAACATTCTAAAACTTATCCTATGACATGTTCTTAGGGCCATTGTTATAGATTTATTATTAATCTAAATTTTTGCCATGGTATATTTTTGCCATGGCAATTACATAAAAGTTTGCCATGTCTAATCATTATGATATTGAAAAATTAATTTATAATTGTTATATTATATTGAAAATGGAAAATGTTATATTGTACTTAAACAGGCGGTTGTAAATGCGCAATCGGGCTTATGACATAAAAATCATATTTCTAGAAAATAATATAAAAGACCTTTCTTTTAAACTTTGTTTATTCGCCATAATGTATAATATAAACACACAACGTCATTTGTTTTTGTACAAACATGGCGTTAAGACTTGCTTAATTTTAGCATTATACTATAGGTGTGTCAATGAAAATGGTTCTTTTTCACTTCCAATAGTCATTATATTTGGTATGTGATATATACAGGATATTAAATGAGTGTAAGGTTAATACTGAAGTTATTAAACTTGTCGGATAAAATAATATTATGCTCGCCAGGGGCTCGCATAATATATTTTTATTCAACTCATTCAATAGATCAGTATTAAACTTACACTCATTCAATATCTGCTACTTATTATGTACATGTAATTAAATGAAATATTGAGACACGTTGATGAAGAAAAAATGTGTATTTTTATTTTTCGTATTTTCACTGTAAAAATTTATTTTTCACTGCAAGGAAGCATAATTTTTGTATTTTCACTGTTGTCTTGCCAGAGTACTCTCTTCAAAATTCCGCCATTTTAACAAAATTTAAAGGAAATTTTATCTACTAATAATACCTTCAATATTTATCAGTTTATTGTTTTTTGTTTTTCAATAGATTTCTATTTTCCTATTATTAATTTATAAATTTTTATATATATATTACTTCCACAAATTCAAGTGTTGAGGATCATAGAGGGCATCTTGGGTGTTTTAGACAATACTATTCAAATTTTAGCAATAAAACATAAAAAACTTATCATGATAAAATTCAATATATCCAGCTTGGATCCTCTATAACAGCCAGTGTTTACTGGCATGTACATATTAGTCATATTTTGGCAAGAAATAAAGTAAACTAATACATTATATTTTGATTTTGCACTTTTTTCTTAAAATAACAAATTTAGAACTTCATTCAAAACAAGATATGACATCATTGCTTCTTATTACATTGTTTTCATTTGATTTCATAATTATATACTTCATAAGTCAGAATACATAATTTTTGAATCACTTATATAATTTTAACCAGGTATCTAGAAAACAATGTTGAACTGCTATTCCAATTGTATTGTGTGCCTTTTGAAGTATTACTTCTGAACATGTAACATTCTACTAAAATAGCACACTCTGATGTATATTCATAATGATCTTAACAATATTGGCCATACTTTGTATTATAATGTAAATATTTTTAGAATATAGAAAATATATAAAGATATCAATTTGATTTAGAATTAAAATATTTATTAAAGCGACTCCACTGAGGTTTAAAAGCTTAAGAACATAAAATTTGAATTTTCGTACATAAATGAGCACTTTAAACTGAAATATATGCAAAGATAGTCAAGAAATATACTTCAAAATAAATTGAAAATTGTTTTTTGATGCTTTTCTTAGCTCTATTTGTGTGAAAAGCGTTTAACGCTTTTCAATTTTGGTCATATTTTTACAATTTGAATAATTTTCTGGAAGAAAGGAGTGCACGAATGATCTGAAATTTTGCACAATGATTAGTGGTCTAAACCTACATCAAATGGAACATTTATCCGGAAAAATAGTTTCAGTTCCATCATTTCAAAAAAACCTCAGTGGAGTTCCTTTAAATCTATGTAATATGTTAGAATATTAAAGTTCAACTTGACAGAATTTCTTAGTGTTTTTGTATGTTTTTAGCTCACCTGTCAGAAAGTGAGCTTTTTCAGCCGGCGACTTTCTGTCCGGCGTCCTTGCGTAAACACATTAACCGCTAATCCAAATTTCATCCAAATTTCATAAGAATGTTCCTTTGGTAGTCAACTTTAAAAGTTGTTCAAATTAAATTCCAAGCAGAACTCTGGTTGCTATGGCAACTGACAGAAAAAACTTAAAATATCTTCTTTTAGAAAACCGTAAGAGCTAGAATTCAAATATTTAGCATAAAACATCATCTAGTCAGTGTCTCATAAATGCCCGTGGGTCAAAATTTGCCACGTCCGTTCATTGATTTTCTTTATTTTTATATAGTAAAACTTAAAAAATCTTCTTTTAAAGAAACCCAAATAACTAGAGCTTGGCTATTAATCATGAAATGTCTACACTTTTCTTGTTGGTCATTATTTTTCCCTTTATATATATATAGTAAAAACAGAAAAAAATCTTCTTTTAAAAAACTTGTATTTAACTTGGTTACTTGATCACTTTCATTCTGTAATGCAAAATCCAAAATGCAGAAATAAACCAAACTGGTTAATGTGTCAAACTAAATAATAAAAATACAGGTGATTGCTGACCTCTAGGGGCTCAACCCCTGTCTTCGGTTAAGTCAAACCAGTATCACCCCAAAACGGGAAAAAGTTAAAGGAATGAATTAAATGCCAGTAAAAAGAAAAATAGCTCCATGTACAACTGGAACCACAGTTATAGTGTCGACAAATATTGTCACAAGATAAACCAATTTCATTAATTTAAAATACACAGTGAGAAGTACTGCAGGTTAGAGATGAAATTAGTTTTGTGTTAATGACGAATGCATGTTTCTTATAAAAGTAATTAATCAAACTGATTTTAACTTTTATATTATTTAATTTTATGTATGTTTCAAAAAAACATTGATGAAAATCATGATTTTTGAATGCAAAACCTGATGTCTTTCACTAGCTATTATTATTGGCAGAGTAAACAATAAAGTACTCCGAATTACAGTAAAAATGCTCTCCAAGCTCTCTTGAAAACTCACCAAGATGCAATATCATACTAACTAGCCTTATTAATTAACCATGAACAGTTAAGATAAAAAAACATTTCCAACTGGTTCAAAATACGATAACCTGGACTTAGAATGATATGTTCGTCCACCTAATTATATTGTTCACTGGTTGTATTGAATGGTAAACTTCTAACATTATGTACACGGAAATTGTACCTGTTTGCTCTTTACTTTGACTAAAAAACTATTAATGTTGATTAAATATACAATTTTGAACTGATTATATTAAAGCCAGTCACGGCTATACATAATTGTAAAACAAGAAACAAAACACAAACAAACTCGAACAAAAAAACAACATATAGACCTGCTGTTACATTTTTGAATATTATCATATTAATAGTGCTCATAACGATTTAGATAAAATATATAAAAATATTGTTCACTCTAGGGGAAAACCTGTCAGGGTGGCTTATTTAGTGTGCAAACTGAAGTAAACCCTAGCGGTTAGGCAGGGCCTCTTGATGGCTTGAATTCTATTAAAATTACCTTGATGGGATTGCTTGATCTCTTTTCCAGTTTATATACATGATGGGATGGCTCGTCAAAATATACTCTTTCCAGGTTTATATATTCAACACACAATAAATGCTTTATAAAGCAGTTAATTAGTTAAATAAATAATGATTTGAACACAGCTGCATCATAAATTTCAGCAAGTTATCCTGTCACATAGCATATATGTATTAACTTTCAGACCTCTAGTAAAAATTCACAAGTGTAGGCTACTTATTAATAGATAAGCTCTGACAAGCTTCCTCTAAATAAAACACTATTTCTAAACCTATTTTAAAATTAAGATCTGTATTTATATAAAAGTCCTCTAAAAATAGTTAGCATTGCTTCCATTAATAGTGTAATGAGTTTTCTCCATGTTAGCATCCGATGACAAGCAAAACAGGCTAACAGTACAATTTTTAAGCAAATTCTGACCAAGATTACCAAGTTTTGGTCCTTTTAATATACTTAATCATGAAAATTGACCAACAAAAATGGTTAATAACAGGTCAATTTGGTCCTTTACAAAAAATAAATGGTCAGTACTAATCCGTACCATTAGATTGAATTTCGCACTTTATTTGCGTTCATCATGTAGACGACAGCGATATCGGCTGCTAACGGTTACCATATAAACACTCCCATAATGCATGTCTAGAAAATTGCTACTTCCTTGCAGGAAACGTGATAATTTAATAAAAATAATTGTAAATTGTGCAAAATTCAGAAGGATTAGAGTGCTGACAGTTATTTAAATCAATAAAAGTGTCTGGGGTAATTACATACAATAAATAAAAATTCACACAGACTTAAATGCTAAAGTCAGGACATCTTTGTGAGGAACAGTAACCGGATGTGCGAGATAAAAACAGAACACGTTTGGATTAGAGTTAAACGAGCATGAAGCTGTATAATACGTGATAGATTGTTTAAAGTATGTTGATCTACACGTGTGTGTACAATTTTATGTTTCGTTACTATCAACAATGAAAGGTAATTCGAAAGATTGGTTTGAATACAGCTCACATCATAAAACATTGAACAAGTCAAGGTTACTGCTAATACAGCTAAATAAGGTAAGATTTTGTTACCCTGACCATAAGGCAAATAACATTATCACAGATTGCATTTTACTTTTAACAGACTGGTGAAAATGCCCGATTGGGCTAATAACATAATCAGAAAGAAAAATATTTGGTAACTGTCACTTTTGTGAGAATAATTTCCCCATTTTCATAAATCCTTAAAAAATTTGTTACATATAAATTATAAAACAAAATAGATTAAATAATTTCTTTATGATCCAAATCATTGTGCCAACACTTGTCAGCATACATTTCACTCTGTTTTCAAAGGAAATTCCAAAGTACTATGTTCAGTGTCAAAGAATCGTCAAAATATTTATGCCAGGAACAGAATGTTAAATCCAAATATATAGAATAAAGGTACTGGCGCAATAATTTTGAGCCAAATGAAGATGTTGGACATGTTTCTGTTAACAATTTTACATTGTAACATATTTTTTTAAGGACTTCAAAAATTGTGTGTCATAAACATGAAAAAGGGGAAACAATTTTTACAAAAGTGACAGTAACCAATTATTTTCTTTCTGTTTATATCAATATACATTATGGCGAATAAACAAAGTTTAAAAGAAAGGTCTTTTATATTATTTTCTAGAAATATGATTTTAATGTGCGCATATTCAACCGCCTTTTAAGTAAAATATAACATTTTCCATTTTCAATATAATATAACAATTATAAATAAATGTTTCAATATCATAATGATTTGACATGGCAAACTTTTGCCACGGCGTTGCCATGGCAAAATATTAAGATTAATAATAAATCTATAACAATGGCCCCAAGAACATGTCATAGGATAAGTTTTAGAATGTTATGTGATTTTTTTAAAAAAAGATTGCCATGGCAAATTTGCCATGGCAAATGTAGGAAAAATCATACCATGGCAAAACACACTTTGCCATGGCAAATGCATTTTTTAAATGCATTTTTACAAAAAAGTAGTAAAGATAGAGAAACAAAACATATTAACTATTAAACCTTTTAGTAAATATAACAATTTAAGATAGTTTTCATTTTTTTTAAAACGCGTAAAAATAGGGGTTGAATTTGCCAAAAACCGGCGCGGCAAAAAGAAACCGGCAGCTATTTGTAGAAACATATCAAATATACTTTTGTTCAAATGACTGCTATAATTAATATCACACATAATACTTGATGCATTACAAACATGCCAAGGCAATAATGTACGAACACATCATAGGCTTTAATATTACGTATAAAAATAATTTAAAAATTGATAAATCACGCGATGTTTAGTTATTGCAGATATATTTTGTCTGCTTTGTGTTTGTTGGTTGCAAATGGACTTGCAATTAAGTGGGGACTGTATATATGCAAGGTTAAGTAACAGATTTCGATTTATTAGAAACCATGTCTGTGACTGGACACCAGAACATGAATGATAAAATACAGAATATATACAAACACATAAGCAAACTTCAAATATACGTATTTGTAAAATATGTTTTTTGTCCGACTTTTTACCTTTCATAGAATTTTCTATCTTTTTGTATGATAAGTAACTGTAATGGCGAATTCAAAAAGAAAAATATATGTTGATGTATTGGTTTTTTTGTAAAATGACAGTTTTCATCGTAATCGTATATATCTCAAAAGTGTCAAAATAACCACAGTGTGTATTAAAGAATAAAACTAGTATAAGACGGCTTTATACACACAACAAGCACAATTTTATACATAGATAACTTTATCTAATGATTCTGTATGAAACGAATGATAACCTGAACATATTTCTTTATAAATGACATTTCCATGCTTCTTAACTCAACAAAAATTGATAGAAATAAACATGAATTTGTAAATTATTTGAAGTATCGAAAAACTTATTACATAGAATTTTCAAAAAATAAATGTATGAGAAGTAAAATTTAATTTTTATTTCTTTTGTTTTTTTCTATTAATATATCGTTAAAACTTCTTTGCCCATTTGTCTGTCAGTAATTAGGTGGCGACGCACAACACTTTGGGTAAAGTTGTTTGATACCCTACTTCCGAATATTTGCTAGTGACGATGACTTGTATTAGATTAGGTTTTGTTCAAATTTGGATCAATAGTATGTTTGTATTCTGTTGGTTTTTACCATGGTTATGACATCTGACGACTTAATATTATTTATGAAATAATTTTAGATATTTGTCATATGTATATTAATTTATCGACCCGTATATTTTGTTTGCTTTTTGTGCCACATTAAAGTAAACACAGTTTGGTTTTTCACAGTTTTATTTTTCTATAAAATAAACATTGCTATATTTTAAAATCATCCAAAAATAAACATTATTTATTTTATTTTGTTTTATCATCAAATACCTTTGATTTACCTTCCACAATTTCCTTTTCTTATAAACTTCCAAATTCAAGGTAACGTCCAAATTTAATCTGTTCAGAGCCGGGTACACAAGAAGAGGCTATATCCAAAAATGGTGATGAGCTTTTCTATGAAATGTCATGGTAAATATTAATATGTATCTGGATATTAACAAAATGTAAACATAATAAAACTAGCAAATGTTGGGACAATGCCATGTAAATCATCTCTCGCGATAAGCGACAATTAAAAACACCAAAAATACTAAATGATTTATTTTGACTCCTCTTAATCGTTAGATTAATAATTCTATACTATTTTCAATGGCATTACATGACACCACTTTAAGATCCATTCATTTATAGAACCACGCCATAACACAACCCGTCATCAAATGTTTCAATTGACGAATAGATTTATTAAATGTTAGTACCATTTAAAGAAACACAATACAATTATCATGTAAATCTTACGTTTTAAGACTTATTCATTAAACTTCTATTTTATATGTATAGTACCGTTTAAAAGGACTCAGTAGAATTTTGATATCATTGGTGATTGGGGAATTATGTTAACTTGTATTGTATATGATTGTGTACCATGGTAAGTACCGTTGAAAGAGACACAATACAATTATTGTATTAAAGTTACATTTAAAGAGTTATTCATAAAACTCCTGTTGTATATTCAATAAAGATTAAGCATATGCTTGAATTAATGCCTCCCCCAGTGTGTGTAATTTGTTTGACTTTAAGGCAGAGAAAAGTGGAATAATGTCATGTTATTCTAATACAATGAATGTTTACATGAAAATGTAAAAATGTAAACATTTTTTATTTTGTTTTGCTCGTTCTTTGTTTTTGTTGTTGCGTTGAACAAATATGTGTGTTCCCTATAGACAGAAATGGTGTTACCTATCACCTGATATTTACATATACATATATACATGTATATATACAAAACAAGTTTATATTTTTAAAGACTTAAATAAATGTATTAACTGTTCTTATAATTATAACTAAAAATATGTTAATCAAAATTAAAACAGTAATTTTAAGATTTTAAACCAGTTAAGATCAAAGTGACAAAATTGTTAAATCCAATACAAATGGTGGTCGATGTGTACTGAATTTGTAGTAGGGATGGTTTGAATTTGACTTATAATGTGTAAAACTGTTTTGAATATTAATCTGTTTACGCCAAGTGAAAAAAGTTATTGTTCCATATTATCGAAGTGAACAAAACGATACATAGAAAAATCGGAAAATAGCATTTACGTTACTTGGCGCTACGTGGATATTTCATACCGTTTTAATATTTTAAACTGTATAAGTCGATTACCGTATTGTTTTCTGAATAGTGTTTTACTATTTCATGTTCCGATAAATAGTAACAGTGAATATTATAGCTACATTATCACCATGCACTATTATATGACCGACTGAACCGTGTACAGAAATTTTGCTGTTCCTTAAACTTTTGAACTGGTATGACTAAATAACGCAACGGAGATTTTTTGGCGCAAATGGCATACATTTTACTCAAGTTTGATTTTAATCAAATATTGTGGTTGGGGTCATGTAGCTTTATATACTGTTTATTCAAATCAAATAATATAAACATTTTCTATGTAAATCCTGGACTTAAAATTGTTTGATTAAAATACATTATGCCGTTTTGAAAAATGTAGAAGAAATATTTCCATATACTTACCGAAACATCAACCGAAAATTTGCTTATTGAATTTCACAAGAAACTTTTATTTTGAAACTACTTTTAACATATATATTAATATATCATTTATTTTAAATTTAGTAATAGAAAGAGCATCGAAACATGAGGCTATCTGATTCGTATGAGGCGATTTGCGATATTTGAACAAAACAAAATATGCAAATGTACCAGATTATTGTTTGAAAGTTCGTTTTAAGAATTACGGGGCGAGCTTCAGCTCGAGCATGTAATAACGTGATCAGATACAGCAAATTAAACCGATTTTACATTCAGTCGGCAACAATTATAGCCGAAAATTTATACAAGCTCATGAATTTGACTAATTCTGTCTGGTTATTGTATTCATGAACATTAAAATATGAAGCACGAGATTCCATTTAAATGTAATACATGTACTTTGAAATCATTAGTCAAAGAATGATGCTATTGGTTTTGTTATCCTTTTCTGGCTGACTAGCACCTATGCTACATACTGCTAATTAAAATTATGGATTGCAGGATTTAAACATTTTATTCAATTCAATTAAAACCTGTCAGGGCTATGCAAATATGACTGGCTTAGCTGAACACTCAGAAAGTGTACTGGAGATAATATCCCACTTTTGTTGTTTAACATTTTTATCTCAGAAAAGATTTCATGTTTTCTCGTATTCTTTCAGAGCGTGTTTTAGGCACTGAATAGACAAAAATTCAAGTCAAGGAGAATGATACTATAAACTACAGTGCGAACTGAAAAATATTTATGTGTTTTAGGGACTTCTTCATAATTAAGCAGTCATCGCATCAAAATCGACATTCACAAGGGCAATGTACACCTTCATACATACAATCACAATTTAATTGAACTCGAGTGTTACACTCATCTAATACTATTATTTCTTGTACAAAATGCTTAATGAGTTCGAGTACTTAAACATCAACTGTATCTAATGTACCGTTCAAAACTAATTTTATTGTTTTGGTTGACCTACGATCATAACCGACACATGAGACGATTCCATAGACAATTTAAACGATTTTGTCTGTTGTGTTTACTCCTATTTAAAATTAGGCCTGTATATCTTTAGCTTTAATATAATGTAATATTCAACGATATCAATTAGCCTTTCTCGTAATAAACACGCTTGTTTCAGAAATCTGTCTTTGAAAAGGTGACATATAAACAGTCATGTCGGTAGATAGGTAAGATCTCGCAGACCCTTAAACTTCGTACAAAATGCTCGCTTACTTAATTCAATTTTATAATTATTATGTTTTGCTTAAGTAATTATGCATAATAATTATAATCAAGAATTTGACGTGACTTATATTGAACATAAAAGTACTGTATCTAAATAACGTTGCCATGAAAATAAAACATAACAACACTGATAATAAGCAAAATAAATGTTTGTGTTTTTCCTATATAATGATTCGTGTATACGAAAGATTTTAGATTCGAAATATTTATATGTAAATGTTTGGCTGTTAGAGGGAGGTTACCCTACATAATTCTATTACTTGGATTCAGGCCTACGGTGTATTAAATTGAAAATTCAAAAAGATAAATCAAAAACGTGTTTTTTAATTTTATATATGTATTTGATATTAATTTTAACTTATATGTAATTTCATACACCTTTGTCCGTAATTGACGTAATGTCTTACTTGAATACGAAACATTATACTTGTTTTCCCCGCCAAATACTCTCGAATGATTAGTTCCGTTTATTGATTTCTTGTACAAAACATGCATAGTTATTTTTGTAGAGAGTTTACTTCGACTTTGATAGAAAATCAGCCTCACATAAAAGGCTATGCAAGTAATGCAAAATATTGAATATAGCCACTCTGTTGTCAATATTTAGTTGTGAATAAAACGTAAAAGATAGCGATCATCCTTTGTCTTCTTCAACGTCGATATAATAAAAGATAATACGTACATTTTGTACTTTAATGAAATAGAGAAACAAGGAATCCCTGACGACCACCTAAGACGGCATATTTGAAAATGTTGCATACTCAGTTTGATTGAGCCTGTTCATGAACAATACTGGTTAGTGCAAGCTTCCGCCCACGTTCCTTTTCAAAAGCCTTTGCAGAACTCAACATTCAAATATGTAATGAATACATTTTAGTTAGGAAACAACAAGAAGATGTGTTGCAGTTATTATGAATCGTGATATTTGTGTATAAATAACTTGTTAGTATGAATATGTGATTTTATTGAACTATTTGTCTTATAAACAGTTTAAGTAGCTTACACTGTATAATAAGAGGCATTATTTTTTTTATCAAATATGACATTTGAAGACTTGTGGATTTATGAAATCAGATTTAAAGTCCTTGTTCATGTATGACAGACTGGTGACTTTGTTATATATTGCTTGTTAGCTTTCCAATGATTAGGTATGGGATTCATACTCTTATTCTTCAATTATTGCTGCAAAAGCTAAAACAAATGTAGTTTAAGTGGCAGACCGTTCAGTAATTGCTATTTGAGATATGTTCCACATGCGTTCTTAATGGTGGTTTAATCTTAAGGACCGTGACAAGCTAATAAAGTAAGTTTTTACTTATTTGATATATAATTCGCGCAGAATAGTAGGACATTTGACATGCCTTGAATAGCTCGTTGCTAAGCGGTTTTAACTATGTGACTCGTAGCATTGGTAAGCAGTAATAATTATCTTAGAAGATGACAGAAAAAAATCTTTACATTTCCTTTTGATTTATCGTATAATAAATATTCAGATTTGCTGTTAAAATCTGTGTGGTTTTGAAAGGAAAATCTAAGAGTTTACTCTGAAATATTGATCATTTGTTCTGACGCATATTTTAATATCTCGATTATGCTACCCGTTTATGCTACAGTATTTCCTCTTAACTATTGAAAGGGTATCGGGCTTAAATAATAACTACACAAATACAGATTCGCCCTTTTGTGCTATGCCAAACCTATTGATCGGTAATTTTAACGTACTTTTCATTTGATTATACTATAATCAAATAATCATCAGTATCAAGTTTGCTCCCGTAAAGACCTCTCTGTTCAAAAGAAAAAGCGATACAAACCTCTATTGTTCATACGCGTTGTGATTTCTGTAATTGTTTTGAAAGGTTGGTTTCGATGACCTATTGTTAATAAAACAAAATGTAAACAAAATTAATCTACAAGTTTTGGTGATAGATTCAATCCCGATTCAAAAATCCAGGTGAGCGAGCCATTTCCCAAAGTCACGCAGGATCGCCGGAAGTTACTCATACCAGCAATGATTTGGACGAAAGAAGATTGAAAACAGCCTATATATATGTTGATAAGTTGTATATCAACAACAAAGTGTTTACAGTGGTTAACAGTGGTTATTAAAATTAGGATGACTCTGATCAACAGTTACGTTCCTTACTCTTGAATATTCCGGGTATCAAAAATAAACTAAATGATTGTGTCTTTTTAAAGTATATTTCAGATTTTGATATACTATTTATTACCGACAAATGACATTCTTATTTGTCTAATATCAAAATCGATGGATATCTTACTTTTAGTTGTCCAATACCATATTAATCTAATCATTAAGCAAAACGGAATAGCGGCGGTGTCACAAAATATTATAGGGCTTTTTTGAAAAATAATATAGAGCTGCTTAATATTAATGAAAATGGTTTTGTGTGTTTCAAAAGATCAACTCTGAAAAAGATGCTTATTTTTGTGTATACTATATTCCACCTGAAAATTCTAGCCTATAGAAATATGAATTCATCATTGTTCAGAATTTGACTTATTTGAACACTTACATACTTGTATTCGTAGATATAGTGACCTTGGAGAAGTGTACGTGTCAGGTTACTTTAAATTCACACACGGGTGATTTGTTAGATTATATACCAAACATTAATTGATCTACCACAGACATCATCCCTCGGGATTAATTTACATTAGCGTTGTTATCATGATCGTTCCGTTAATTATTACGGATCAAAACTACTGAGTCTTTATATAAAAAAAATGATATGTGTATTTTATACAGTAGATTAGAAGAGAGTAAATGCACCTATAATACTTTATACGGCAAAAGGTCCGTTTCTAGTTTGGTTTATTATTTAATGACAGGTATTGAGTGTAATGATAAGTTAAAATACATGTATGTTTTAGATGAAAATGAGTTTTCTAATCATTGTTCTGTTACAATTTCTTTCAAATGTAACATTACTGTACCATATATTACTTATTTGTTTCCAATGCTGCTGACAAAATGATTTTTGAAAACTGTAGCAGATTTTCAAAACTTTTTCCAATAACAAAGATCACTTTTAAATCCAAATTTAATTTTTCACTTTAACATTCAACTTCACCTTTTAATCACCTTAAAACGAACCTTTTTAACACTCACTATTGAACTATTAAACAAAGATGGTAATTCACTTATATAGTGTTTCTTCCCGACAATTAAGAGTCATGTATATCATTGAAAATAGATAAATATCATGATATCGAGTAATTCGCAAGTGAAATGATTTCCCGCCGATACAAAAATACACAATTCTTATGTTGTGGAGTAGAAAAAATATAATGATTTCCCGCCAAATACAAGCGGCATACTTCTCACGATTAGGAGTTATACAAACATTGAGTAAGCTACATAACTACATAATAATTACATAATGTATGATCCATGAAAAGCAAACCTATTCAGCTTAAATTTCCATGTAACTTGTAAGATATATTTATAATACAAAATCGTTTAATTCACGACAAATATAGTTAAAAGTGAGGAACACATTTTTAAAAGTATAAACGATAAACTCGTTTCAGGTGATTATAATATCTATCTTTTCGAATACAATACACACTATTTCAATGAAATGTTTTGGTAAGTTTTGAGTATTGGACTACATGTGCCACAAGTTTAAAACTAAAAATCTTTTACTAAGTTCAGGGCAAGAACTTTTCAAATAATGAATAAATCCATAAGCAAACCCCAAGGTGCATAAGAACACATGCTGACCAACATTCTTGTAAACTTTCAGGCCTACAAGTCAACTACTTTTTGAGCTATGCATAAACAAGTTGAAAATTGCAAATTTATACTTCTGTAAGTCAAGGGCGATAACTCTTACAAAACTGAATATAATCCACATGCAAAGTCACAGGTGCATAGCTTTACAGTGATGTTGATCATCATTCCTGTAAAGTTTGTTGATTCTAACTCGAGCACTCAAGGAACAAATAACACAACATGATGAAACGGTTTTCACTAAGTCAAGGGCAATAACTCTAAAAGTACTTGAAAAATCCACAAGCAAAACCAAAGGTGCACAACAACATATGCTGAGCAACATTCCCGTAAGGTTTCATGACTCTATGTCAAATCCTTTTCGAGTTAAATGCGCCACAAGTTGAAAATTGCAAAATTCCACTAAGTATAGGGCAATAACTCTACAAATACTATATTGTTCACATGAAAATACCCAGGTGCACAACTACACATGCTGATCATCATTTCTGTAAAGTTTCATGACTCTAGGTAAAATCTTTTTTGAGTTACATGCGACACAAGTTGAAAATTGCAAAATTCCACTAAGTAAAGGGCAATAACTCTAAAAATACTATATATTTCACATGAAAATAGCCAGGTGCCTAAACATGCTGATCAACATTCCTGTTACGTTTTAATACTCGAGGCCAAATACTTTTGAGTTACGAGCGACACAAGTTGAGAAGTGAGGGCAATTTCCCTAAAAATACTGAATAAATCCACACGAGAATACCCAGGTGCACAACTGCTTTTAAGTGATTTTCAATATGGATTCAGAGATGGTTGTTCCACAACTGTTGCATTTTATTAACATACAATTATCCAGAAGATCTTATACAAATGTTTACTTTGGTGTGTTTTTGTTGACTATCAAAGAGTTTTTTGACTCCGTTAACAGTGATGCATTATGGATAAAACTTATTCAAGCCGGCATTAGTTGTAAAATGACAAACATGATGACATGTATTTATTATAATGATGTACAATGATGTGTAAAGATATCTAGTACTTATGCAGTTGTCTAAATTGTTGATGTATCGATTGGTTTGAAGCAAGGAGAGCCATTATATCCCTTAATTTTCGTTATTTTCGTAAACGATATTATTGATAGTATATTAATTCTTTAACTGATAAAGATTTAGAATTGTAATCGATGTATATTATATTATCTGCTGACGACTTTTCTACTACGAATCTTGTTAGTGTGCAGTCACAAAAAGATAATATTTTTCATTATTTAAAAAATGGGGTCTTAAAATCAATTTCAATAAAACCAAAATATGTGTTGTTGATCTATAAGCAGATTTAATGATGTAAATATATATTTTTATATTAAAGTTGAGAAAATTGAGCAAGTAGATAACTTAACTTACTTAGGCATTTTTATGTATACAGGTAATATGACACATGCAGTCAAGGGGCTACACGATCAAGCATTAAGAGCATACCACAATCTGATGTTTCTATTTGACAAAGTGAAATTTGATGTTAAAACTAAATTATTATTATTTCATACCATGATGTTGCCAATACTTATATATGGTTCAGAGGTTTGGGTGATATATATGATAACTATAAAGGAACGGACAAATTACATATCAGATTTGGTAAGCATGTTTTAGGTGTAAAAGAAAACAACCCAAACTATGCGGCGCTGGGATAACTGGTAGATTACCGTTATCTGTAGCCTGAAAGGAACGATCTTTAAATTGTTTGCTAAAAATTATGAAAACTATTTCTTCCCCCATTTATGTTATTGACCACAATTTTAATAGCTGATGGGCTTCTCGCATACATTCTATTATTTATCATCTTTAATTTACTTATATACGATTTAACTTTGATGACAGTTGTAAATATTTACCAATGTTTAAGAATCGTTTAAGAGATCAATATTTACAAGATTGGTCAGCGTCAATTCGACCTAAGCCTAAACTTGAATAATATTGTAATAACAAAAAAGAGATTTAATTTGAGAACTATCTTAATGTAATTGAAAATGATATCACTGCAAAGAGACCATATAAAAGTATATGTCATTCCATGAAAAATATGATGTCTGCTTAAAAATGGTGACAATAGAAATACTACATCAATAAATTGATACAAAAACATGAATGATAGGCGTATTACAATATATAACAACATACGGTAAAATGTGTTCTTTAATCCATCCAATGTGTTTAAATCAAGTGTTCTAGAAATTGAGCACAAAGTTCATCTTTAAAATGTTTTCATTTCAAATGTTTATATGAAATCAGAGTATTATAACAATTTTTGTCCGCAATATATTGCCTCTTTTGCTAAAATCTAAAAAGTTTAAATCATCAGTTTACATGCTATTTTATTTTCGCTCCGATTGATGAAGACTCTTTCTTGTTAGCCAATGAAAATCCAACAGGTCATACGTTAAGGGAATACAATACGAAATCGTCTATATACTGATGTATGGAAAAAAACAACAACAAAAAACAACAATTTAAACAATATCACGTTTCTGATTGGCTTGTTAAAACATTCAAAGAATGTATGCATAAGGATGATTATAAAGACCATCTATTTTGTTAATAAAGTCGATGACCTCCGCATGAAGACCACACGCAACTAAAACAAAATCTGTTTCTTAGAAAATGTCATTGAAATAAAAACAACAGTGAAATCTTCGAATAAAGACCACTCGTACATAAAGGACACGTTTGGTAATTCCTTTATACACAGGTTTGAATGTATACAAGAATGTGATATAAAACTTGATATACTAGTAATGTCTTAAGCTTTCTGTCCGCCATATGTATTTGTTGAACATATTCTAAAATTATAACAAATATACATTAATTGTTTAAATGTATCAATAATATAAATGTTTAGTTTTCTTTTTATTTGCTCAGTAAAACTGTCATCTTGGAAATAAAGGAAGCCGAAAAAAGAACATTGTTTGCAGTACATTAACGTTTTAATTAATAGTTTGGTTATAATTAAGACAATTAATCTGCAATTACAGTGAACAAAAAATATTTACATGAACCCCTCTGTGGGCCGCATATCTATTTATTTATTTGCATCGTTTTCTGCCAAATTATATGATCTAATGAAAAGAATTATATTTTTTTTTATTTTGAGGTCCAACTTTCATGCATTATTTCCTACCGCATAAATCAATGTTAATTTGATATTGAAGCTCTAGCGACAACATCAAATTGTAGAAAACAATATATCTAAATATAAAAAAGTTATAACCGTCATTTAAATTTATGACTTGCTCTGGTCTAATATGCATGACTGCTAATTGAAAAGTATAATAATTCACATAAGTAAATGCTTTAAATGATACATGCAAGGCAAATAATGTATGTACTTTAAAGAAGTATTATTTGAAAAAAAAATAAAACAAAAAATTAATCAAACAAACAATAAAAGAAATGAAACTGTACTTATCAACAAAATACACTTACTTCTAAAAAAATGTCTCGCCTCGACCAAACATGTTTCCCGTCATGAAGATGGCTCAAAATAATCGTCACCAAGTAAATATGTCATCTCATAATTGTCATCAGTAACCTCATTATTAAAGTCAAAAAGCATCAACTTCATCTCCATCAAAATCATTATTAGTAAACTCATTATCATGTTTATCATCACCTTAGCTATCATCGTCTCACGAAAATCATTCTTTTCGCCAATGCCATCATAAAACTTTAAGTAAACATCAAAATATCATGATCAAAACAATCTTTAAAATCATCATCACGTCTATCGTTATTTTAATCATATCATTACCATAATTGTAACAATCATTACTAACATAATCATTGTCATGAAATAATTATCAAATCCATTATCATTAAAATCATAATAATCAAGTATCTCATCGTTATAATCATCATTGGTGCTGTCATCAAATCGTTTATTATCATCACATTCATCATAAAAATCTTCATAGTCATCAAAATCTTATTATTATCACCTCATTGTTATAACTGCCATTATTTTATTACATAAAGTCTGATGTCCTTTATATTGCATTTTAAATATTAAGTGATAATGCTTCTGCTGCTGCTGCTGCTGATGATGATGATGATGAATTACTGGTGATGATGATGATGATTATGTGCAGGTGATGATGATGATATTTATGTATTAAAGCTGATGTCTTGTGATGATCATAATGGTATGATCATGTTGCATTCATGCTTAAGATATTGTAAATGATGAGAAAGTACTTATCATGATAATGGTGATTATCTTAAATCTCAATAGCTTAATAACACACACACACACACCGAAAATTGGTACATGTCAACAAGTTTCAAGGTTGATAAACAACCATATCGTATGTGTTGTTTACGTCTCTAAATGATGAGATTGTACCTGAAAGATGATATTGAAGGTCATTCTTAAAATTACTTTTGCATACCTGTGTCTCCAAATGGTGATATTGTACATGAAAGATGATATTACAGGTCGGTAATGAAATTATGTTTGTATTCCTTTTCTTTTCCGTTGACACAACTAACATTTTCTTCATAAAATGTATTTGATAGCGGTGAAATCTTTTCTAAGTTGATACACAGTTTTATTGATTTTGAATATAACGCATGCTTTACTGTGGAATTACAAGTCCTGAATGAAAAGCAAAAACATTGAATTCACAAACACTCACACACACGCACGCACGCACGTTACGCACACACGCACGCACGCGCACGCACACACACACACACATATCACACACATCACACACACACATACACACACACACACACATACACAGTCATAAATATGTATTAAATATTTCTTCCTTTGTTGTAACTCATGTTTATCATCTTTATGTTGGCTTCAGAAGGCTTTAAAGGCACTTGATCCATTACCAGATCTAACCAAAATTATAAACAAACACACTTGTGACATCTCTTTACTTCGCTAGTAAAAATAAATCGTTCGTATAAAAGGACAAGTGAAAAACCTAACATTACTTCTACCGTTGAAGGTTTCAAAAGTATAATATAGCAATCTACTTAATATTCTGCAGTTCAGCAGTAAAATGACACAACACTTATAAATCACAAAGTGCTTCAAAGTAATGTTTTGGGTTCTTTATTGCTTTTCTTTTCCGATTAAAAATAATGCAAGAAAATAAACTTATTTATATTATATTTAAGTAAATCATAAATTAAAAAAATGAATAAAATCCTAGGGTTTTATTTGCAACCACCTGCACACAATAGTATGATGGCTGATTTGTGCCATTCGTGTTTTCTCTTCGCGACCCCGCCAAACCAAAAGTCGAGAATTAACAAGTAAAAATGGCGGGTGCTTGTAGCGAAAAGACACGAGTATAAGCGTATAAATAAAACTTCGCCCCGTTCCCTGCTATTAATCGTGTTGTCGCCGCGCGACCTCGCCAAGCAAGAAATACTGAAAAACAGAATCCCTAAAGAAAGTTCAACACGGAAAACTTGTAAAATGTTGCTGGCTCGGTTTGATTGAGCCTGTTCATGGACGATACTGGAAAGTGCAAGTTACCGTCCACGCCCCCTAGCACCGGCTTAAGCAGAATTCAACATTTAAACACGAAAATGGTGAAAGTTTGAATTTAGAAACATCCGCAATGTGACACATAAGTGTCACTCCATGAAAAGCGGCGTATGGTCCCCAAGTAAAAGAATATGTGTGCCCTAAACGAAAAAACCAATGGGCGGAACTATTTAAATGGAATTTTGAAAGGGGATCTGTAGTTATGATGCCTGCATATCACACACAAGACGTCAAAAGACTAATTTAAAAAGCAGGCAACATATCCTAAGGGTGATTATACTGTATTCAAGTAGGAATACTGGAACCAAGAAGTCACAATTCACATTCAATAAATAAAATAACATGTGCCATCCCTTTCTCGGTAATTGCCGGACAGGTAAGCCATATGATTTTTCCTAACCAAGCATTCATAATAACCATTGACTTTAGAGACTCAATGATGTTTTTGATCGAAATTAAATTTGCATCTGATCTAGACCAAAACCTTTTTTGCGAAGTTAATGTCATCATCCTCAATCTTCTAGAAAAATTAATTTCAGATATGAAAAATTGACTCAATGTAAGGCATTGCTACGATTTTCGTTCAAATCAGGCTAAGTTTTTCACAAAGATTTGATTTTCAAATTATTCCCTAGTTTAATTCTTTACTTTCTTTTGTACATATTTCTGCCAAAGCTAATCTATGTTCAAATGTTATGTTCATATTTGGACCTTTGTTGAGTTCCTATTATGAACATTACCCAGAAGATTTAAGTTAATATACAGCGGGGAAATATCTCTCAAAATATAATCTTGTTATTTCCTATATCTAAAACTAAAATCATATTTGGTTTAAAATACAGTAGTACCATTTACAAAGAATGCATTATTGATAAGAATAAAAACGAAAGCTTGAAAGAAAAATTGTTAAAACAAATAATCCTCTAAAATTAACATAAGCTTACTTTTAAAGTTATTGTTTTTTAATGACGTTAATGATGATACTTAATAGTCCAAGAGATGGCGGTGTTTTATTGCAATTTACCGTATCACCAAAAGAAACATTATCATTATAAAACATATTGTTTGTAGTTTCTAAAAACCCATTTCTTAAGTTACGCAGCCCGGGCAAAAGTACAAAAATTCAAGATGGCCGCCAATATGGCCGCCATAAATTACAAAATACCATATAATTTTTGTTTCTTGATTTTTTACATACATATTTTGTACAAAGTAGTTTTGATTGCACAATATCAGGAAAAATATGGGTAATTTATGTCATTATTAAGCAAAAATGACAATTATATGACAAACTTAAAAATTATCACTATCAATTTACCAAAAAAGTGGTAAAAAATAGCATTTTTTGACAATATGATGACTTTCGTTTTTCCGTATTAAAATAATATATATGGAATTGCATTGAAATTGTGTGTATTTTATCAATTTAACATAGCTTGACAAGTTAAGCATAAAAAATCATTATCTGAGTATTAATGATGTAAGAGTAGAACTTCAAAAGTGGGTGGGGTAAAAATACCGAAAAATATTTAAAATTACAATGTTCCCAAATCATGCCTTTACATTATAATTTCAGTTTAATGTATAGGAAATTGTGTTTTAATCTAAAGGTATTTATCATTTGAACATTTCTTGATAAGTTAAGCATAAAAATTCATTACCTGATTATTTATCACAGCTTCAAAAGTGGGTGGGGTAAAATAACCGAGAAAGAAAGAGGGAAAAAAGAAGAAAAAAATCAAAATTATTAAGCTTCTAAAACTTGCCTTTACTTTACAATTATAGTGTAGTTATCATGTAATTGAATTTTGTGATAAAAAATATAAAGATTGTTTTACATTAAGGAAGAAAGAAACATCATGTCATCGCAATTTAAAATTATCACAAAAAATGATACCAAAACACATTTTTGAGATTTTGTTGCCTTAAGATATACCGTAGAATGAAATTACGTCAAAGTTGTCTGTCTTTTATCAGTTGATTATAGCTTGACAAGTCATTAAAAGTATTTACCTTATCATATATCTTAGAATAGAGAAAACAGAATCCCTAAAGAAAGCCCAACACTGCAAAATTGAAATTGTTGCGGCTCGGTTTGATTAAGCCTGTTCAAGGACGGTACTGGAACGTGCAAGTTACCGTCCACACCCCCTAGCACCGGCTTAAGCAGAATTCAACATCTAAACACAAAGATGGTGAAATTTTGAATTTAGAAACATCCACATATGTGTTCATACGGCGGTTATCATGGATGGAACCTCCAATGTGACACAGTAGTGTCATTCCATGAAAAGCGGCGTATGGTCCCCAAGTACAAGAAGCTGCGTGAGTTTTAAAACTCGGTGGGGAAAAAATAACACCATTAAATATAATGTTCATCAACTTGCTTTCTTTGTTCTGTAATATATGTTTTACAATTATGTGATGGCATTTTATATGTTTTGAAAATATTTTTTATAATGTTCTTCCAGCAAAATTTGTAAAAAAAGGATATTCGATCTCATTACATTTTAATTAAAACTTTAGTTTTGGTTGACACATCATCAATATTATTTTAACTTTGACTACTATATTATCTAACATGAAAGAAAAGAGAAATGGTTATTGTCATTGATGAAAGGAGCATTTATTAATTAATGTTGTGCAAATATCATACTGAATAAAATCACAGCCATAGAAAATTGCAATAGTGGATAGCAAAAGGTATTTAAAAATAGATAAATACAGAATCCCTAAAGAAGGCCCAACACGGCAAAATTGAAAATGTTGCAGGCTCGGTTTGATTGAGCCTGTTCATGGACGGTACTGGACAGTGCAAGTTACCGTCCACGCCCCCTAGCACCGGCTTAAGGTTAGGTTAAGGTTAAGGTTAAGGTTCTACGGTATATCATAAGGTTCTGTATTTATCTATTTTAAGCAGAATTCAACATTTAAACATGAAATAGTAAAATTTTGAATTTTGAAACATCCGCAGATGTGTTCATACGGCGGTTATCATGGAACCTTCAATGTGACACTTCCGTGCCATTCCATGAAAAGCGGCGTAAGGTCCCCAAGTAATAAAAAGCGTGTGCCCTAAACGAGAAAACAATGGGCGGAACTAAATAAAATGGAATTTTGAAAGGGGATCAGAGGTTATGAAGCCTGCGTATCACAGATAAGACGTCAACAGACAAATTTAAAAAGCAGGCAACATATCCTAAGGGTGATTCAACATTTTTCAAGTAGGAATATTGGAACCACCCGACTAGAAAATGCCGAAAAGTTGAAACTAAAAATACTACAAGCACAACAATAATGTCGTGCTGAACGATCTTCAA
This sequence comes from Ruditapes philippinarum, assembly GCF_026571515.1. Classification (NCBI taxonomy): domain Eukaryota; kingdom Metazoa; phylum Mollusca; class Bivalvia; order Venerida; family Veneridae; genus Ruditapes; species Ruditapes philippinarum. The sequence goes on from NW_026857715.1 coordinate 55,019, forward strand.
GGATCGAAAATATAACATCATTGATTAAATGTACGGGGAGACTTTTTACAGCCGCCACAAGGCACAAATAACACGGATGTGATCATAAAATAGATAAATACAGAATCCCTAAAGAAGGCCCAACACGGCAAAATTGAAAATGTTGCAGGCTCGGTTTGGTCCGCCTGGGCTCCTTGCCGTTGGTTCTTGTTGCTGGGTCATATGGGGGTTGCGTTCATTGAACGCCGCCTTTCCTTGTTGATCTTGTTTTTCATATATTTGATTGAGCCTGTTCATGGACGGTACTGGAAAGTGCAAAATATGATAAACAAGATTAGCAAGGAAAGGCGGCGTTCAATGAACGCAACCCCCATATGACCCAGCAACAAGAACCAATGGCAAGGAGCCCAGGGGGACCCCAACAAAAACAGGACAGGGCAAAGACAGAGCACGGACAGGTTAATCATTAAATGATAATTAATTTGTAACTGATTAGGAATTCAAAGAAAATAAAAATAGGCCCACAAAGGGAAAGGGGACAGGAGACCGGGGGAGGGGGTGGGGAGTAATCAAAGAAATAAAAACTAGAGGCAATGGGGAAGATACTTACCGTAGACGAGAAAACAACAAGGGACAGTTACCGTCCACGCCCCCTAGCACCGGCTTAAGCAGAATTCAACATTTAAACATGAAATAGTAAAATTTTGAATTTTGAAACATCCGCAGATGTGTTCATACGGCGGTTTAATGGACACATTAATTAAACTTAAAACACAATTTAAATACATATATTAATATAAGTATACATTGTAGATGCATTAATACATTCTGCACAAAAGAAAACAGTCAATTTCAATACTTAAAATAAAAGCAGCATTTTATGCCCCTCCCCTACAAAAAATTGAGAGGAATTATTATTTGTACAGTGCCATCTTCCATATTCCTTACTTTGAGTGTGGTCCATATCTTTGCATATTTTGCATAAATTGTGCACTGATGGTCATGTCATGTCAATAATTATGTCAATTCTGGATGGATTTTTGAAATAACTTAATAAAAATGTTTTTGACATTTTACCGATGTGTCACATTCAAAAATCAAGTCACACTTGTACTTCCATATTCATAATATGATTAATAGCTGGAGTTGTCTTTCCAACGACATTGTCATTCATGGATGATTTTTTTTACAATTATGCATAACTTTTTTTTTACATTGATCTGATGTGTATCACGCTAAAACAAGATGTGTTGCTCAAAGTCACCTCTAATTTTTCATTCTATGCGTTGATACTCTTTTCTGGTCACACAGATGTGTTGCATTTTAGCGAACAAGAAATATTCAAGTCTTTGGCTCAAAGGTTAAGGTCATAATTGTCATAATTTGTACATAAATTTGTAGATCTTTGATAGATTTTGGAAATATTATGCGTAAACATGCTGCTTATTAAATGGATCATCATCATCATCATTATCTCCAGATCTCAAATATCATCTTCATCATTTATAAAGCATCATGTCAGGTAATATTTGATTTCCTTTCAACCACTTCATTTCATATTGTACGACCTCAAGATGTAAACTATAATTATGACAATATTTCCAAATTTATACAATATAATCTGAGAGCTTAGGTTTCTTGCTATGCAGGTAATATGCAAGTACAGTTTTCATAGATAGATTTAGGGCATGATAACGACAACAAAAGAAGGTTAATTTAAGTCAATCGTTATGTCCATCTGTAGTATGCCTGCCTAGCTCAATGAGAGAGCATTAGATAAGTAATCAAGGAGTCACTTGCTTGGTCCTCAGACAAAGTAAATTTCTCTTTGAAAACAGATCTCTCATCGCTTATTCAAATATCATATGAGATAAACAGGGGTCACTTGCTAAGACATTTGCTACTTAACTATCAAGGAAATCCGGTTAGGTAGATCGAAAGCCGAAATAAGACCAAAACATTTGTTATAGAACGCCAAATTTATGTTTCGCCCATTGTTTTCTTATTAGGGCACACACATTCTGTTACTCGTGAGACCATACGCCACTTTTCATGTACTTGCTGAAAAGAGTCACATTGCCATGCCTCCAGAATAACACATCAGCGAATGTTTCAAAATTCAAATTTTTCTACTTCATGCTAAAGGTTGAATTATCCTTGAGGAGGTGCTTGGGGCTGTGGACGGTAGTTTGCACTATCCAGTACCATCCATAAACATGCTCAATAAAACCAAGTCTGCAACATTTTCAATTTTACTGTTTATTGGAAGTTCTTAGGGATTGTATTTTTTCCTTATTCACACCTGCAACTTATGCCAGACTTGCATTGTTTAGAATAAATATGCTCAAAATCGTACAAGCAGATAGAATGAAAAACGGAAAGCTTTAAGAATACACAATATGGCACACTTACGCTCGGTTCGATTACTAGTATGTCTATTTTTTGGACAGCAGTGATATATGCAAGCTTCTAACAACGTCCTCCATGCAAAATTCAGTATTCAAACAAAAATGTTGTGAAATTATACTAGTGAAACTTAAAATTTTAAACATCCATAGACAAGTTCATAAGACGGTAATCAAAGGATCTTCAATGTAACCATTGCGCCACTCCATGAAAAACAGTGAATGGACCCAAGTAAAATAATTCGTGTAGCCTTAGTATGAAAATTGTGTTGAACTAAATAGTTAAAAAAATATATAGGGTTATGAAGACTTAATATCAGAAAAAAGCCACCAAAGGAGAAATCTTAAGTCAGGCAACACATCCTTAAGGGTGATATTCAGTATTCACGAAAGAATACTAGAACCACCCAACGGGAAAAGAAGTCAAAAAGAAGAAACTAAAACTATGCAACACAGCAATGTTATTGTGCTGAACGATTTTCAATGATCAAAAATATAACATCCCAGATTGATCAAACTGCCAGCAGCTGATGCATCATTGTTGCCATCTACACAGTCAGTGCTCAGTCTGATTTTGAAACACTCCCAAAGTACTGACATTTATAATCTTATTTCTGCTGAATAGTGAGACAACATATAGCATAGCTAATGGATCTGAAGGAAACAGCGACTATGTACTTATAAATGTAACTTACAACTAAATGCTGGTCGGTAACCGTTGCTTTGTGTGAAAATTGTTGCTTTTAAAATCGACTTTTGTAAAGAATGTATTAGTGTATAATTTCAAGATGTATGTATTCCTGTGACAAGTATTGATAGCTTAAACATGTTTTAACTATTTGGATGTTTTGTGTGCAGTAACATTTACAACTTTTGCTAAACTTATTCATATATGATTGCTAATTTTATAAATGACAATACTTCTTACCTTTGTCAAATTTAAATATGATGATGTGTTTATATCAAATTTCACAACTTCACTCTCACAAAATGCATCACAGATACATCATGGTTCTTGATTAATATATAAGTGTGTCTTTTGATGTTTTTAATGCACTTTTTCTTAATTGTAATTATGATGCAAAATTTCTTACCTTTATCAAAGGCACATTATGCCTCAAAAACAAATAACTTTAATAAAGGTTTAAGAGAATGTTAGATGTTTGTAACCTTAATAAAATAGCTATAAATCTAAAATACTTTGTAGTAAATGTAGCAAAATGAAAGCAAAGTAGTATTTTAACTTCCTTCCATACAAAATACTAATTCACAACAACTATACTTATTGCCAAAATGTAGCAGATAAAATAGTTCAGGTGACTGGCCAGTGAGTAACGATATGGATAACATAAAACTATACCAAACTTTTAAAAAAAAATCTTAGAGAAAGGAAGATAAAAGCTTTTTTGAGGCATAATGGGCCTTTAAGAAAAACATAATCAATGACAGGTGTTATAAACATGTAACAAAATTAATAAAATTACAATTTTTTTGTAGAAAGGACGTAATAAAAACTGTTTCTGCCCGTAAGAGTACGTTGTATAGTGTTCAGGTTTAAGTTCAATTTTATCTAGTGCTACTCGAATCGCGACAATTTCAATTAAAGCACACTTACATCTATTTAATGTTACAAAGATGAAACAAAAGTTACCAAAATACAAGTATGTTGTTTTTATACATTTTTGTGTGAATTAATTATGATAAATAAAACATTTAAATGATGTTTTTTCTTAATTGATTAAAGAATTTATATACTGAAATTTGAAAATACTTGTATTTGCTACAGCCTCTTTTTTAAACATAAAATAAACATCTTTTTGAGTATACATATACAAGCTATACACTATAGATAAACACAGTATAAATACATAACGTCATTAAAACTGATGTATTTTAGTAAGGACCATATTAACTTGACCAACAATAGGGAGTACAGCTTTCCAAACTTTTTTATTCAAACATATTCAGTAAGAATTTTGTAGATTTCACAAAAATATCTGCAATAAAGGTGTTTTACCAAAATATGACTATGCTAGGTACATTGATAACATAATTTATTGATAATAATTGTCAGAAAATGACAAAACATGACTATTAAACAATAAAAAGTAAAAGCATGTTCTATTAGCACTTTTTAATTTTGAAAGTGTTTTATCGGACCCATTTTTTAACTCGTTCCCTCTGCAATACATTATCTTGTAATGTGATTTTTATGCCAAAGTAATACAGCTTTAATCAGCTTAAACAACTCTAGCACAAATCTACTTTGTGTCAAAAAGATATACTAAAAGGCAACAAAATGCAAAAACTGTGTTTTTTTACCTGTTAAATTTTTGGTTAATTGTGATAATCTTAAAGGTTGCTATGACATGATGTTTCTTTTCTTCTTAAATGTAATACATATTTATATATCTTACCACAAAATTCAATTAATATATGGTTATTGCACTAAAATTGTAACATAAGGGCAAGTTTTGGGAGCTTATTAATTTTGATCACGCTTTCTTGGGTTTTTTTTTACCCCACCCACTTTTGAAGCTGTACTCTTTTGTTATAAATGCATCAGGTAATGAATTTTTATGCTTAACGTATCAAAAAAAGGTTCAAATGATAAAGAACATACAATTAAAACACAATTTCCTATACATTAAACTGAAATTATAAAGTAAAGGCAAGTTTTGGGGACATTGTAATTTAATTTTTTTTTCGGTAATTTTACCCCACCCACTTTTGAAGATCTACTCTTACGGCATAAATGCCCAGAAAATGATTTTTTTATGCTTAACTTGTCTAGCTATATTAAATTTATAAAGTACAGACACTTTCAATGCATTTTTGTTTATATTGTGTAAATACGGAAAAACGAAAGTCATCATATTGTCAAAAAATGCTATTTTTTAACACTTTTTTGGTAAGTTGATAGTGATAATTTTAAAGTTTGTCATATAATTGTCATTTTTGCTTGATTGAACCATAAATTAGCCATATTTTATCTGATATTGTGCAATTGAAACTACTTTGTACAAAATTCGTATGTAAAAAATCAAGAAACAAAAATTATATGGTATTTTGCAATTTATGGCGGCCATATTGGCGGCCATCTTGAATTTTTGTACTTTTGCCCGGGCTGCGTAACTTAAGAAATGGGTTTTTAGAAACTATAAACAATATACTTTATAATGGCAATGTTTCTTTTGGTGATACGGTAAATTGCAATAAAACCCCACCATCTCTTGGACTATAATCTTAGTTGCTGTGAGGGTACAATACTTTAGCTTATTATAACACTACAACTTGTTTATTTTGTCCCCTTTCAGATCATTTTAAAGCGATATTTTCCTTGATTACTTGATTATATATCATGTTAAGGTATTAACGTACAGTAACATAAAAAACTAACCCCTAAACCTTTTTAGACATTTTTATAACAATATAGACATCTTGCTATGTTCTTTTTTCTATTGAAAACTTACTTTTAAAGTAGGTAAAGCAGTGTTCTCGTTCTAAACTTCGTGCATATTTCTTTGACATTCAACTCTTGATATTTCTTTTTTATAATTAAGGATACGAGTATATTTAAATGAAATAGATAAAAATCCTTGACAATAGCGACCCTCTGGCCCAAGACCTGAATTTTGTATATAATAAAAACAAGCCAAAATTTGCCCTGTGAAGGTCTTTTTCTGATTGATGGTATTTCAAAGAATCGAAGTACGTTATATTTTAGGTCAGCTTAGAAACATTAGCATGCTTTCGTATTACAACATCTGTTACGATTATTATAATTGATGGGTTCACGAAGAGTCCTCCATAGGATGTAAAAGGGCTTCTTTTTAATTGGTTTGTACCGGGAAGAGAATGAAATTACATTTTCTGGTCAGGGTATATTTTGGTAAGAGAACGTTTCATAGAATGTCCATGAATGACCAAATCTTGAGGAGGGGTGAAAATGCTTGTCCAAAGGATATATTTTGAAGGACAATAGCCTTCCCTTGGTTGATTTGAGATATGTGATAATTAAGGGGAGTATGTTAATTGCAATAATGATGATTATGGTGATATTAGCAGAATGATGGCGATTGTAGTGATAATGATGATGATAAGGTATGATGATGATATGATAATGACGATTTTAGGAATAGAAATGTCTCAAAAAGTGATGGTATATGTATTAACATTTTGAATAATTATGTTGAAGATGATGATGATGATGAACAAAGGAATTTTGATTGCAATGGTGATGATTATATCGATGATAGTGATGATGAGAATAAATACTTAGATTGTGATGATGATTATGTTGATGATGGTGATGTTAAGCAGAAGTCTGTTGATTTGGTACTGATGATTATGTTGATGGTGTTGATGATGATGAGCAGAAGTAACATATTGATTTCAACGCTGACAGTGATGGTTGTGGTGATGGAAGACATAATTCTGCTTCAGATATACAATGAGTTGGTCATATTAATAGTTGAAATTATTATGCTGTTGAAAATTATGTTGATAATGAGGAGCAAAAAGTATCTTTATTGTGTCATAGTGTAGTTATTTCGTTAATACTGAATGTACATATAATTATTAACTTCATCAGTAGAAATACTAAATGATATATGTTTGTTTACATATTTTCACATTTTGACATTTAATGCCACCAAAAGGGGTCCGTGATTGTTTCATGTATACAGCTCAAGAGTCACTGATAAGAATTCATTCTTGGGTCCCTTGTTTAATTAAAGAATATGCTGCACATTTTCTAATCTCCTTATACGACAAATGCAGTATTTATGAAGATGACATCCTTGTTCTCATTATGATGACAACGGTCTTAATTATTGTAAAATATCAAGCTGTAAGTAATGGTTAGACTCTACACTGATTGTGATGATGATGATGATGATGATCATGATCATGATCATGATCATGCTGTTAATCAAACTGTCGTTTATCAAAATACTTATTGTCATCTTTGTGAATGTGTGTTGTGCTTCTTTTTGAAGATTGTCGATGTACATTGTATTTTAAGTTATAAAGAATAATCGAGACATAAACCTGTTAATATCTTTGCTATTTGAAGAAATAATATTGATTCTGATATCTCTAAAAAATGAAATTAATACACAAATAGCTTTGAGACGCATGCATTGTGCTCTATTTATGACCAAATAAATAAATAAATAAAAAAAAACAATCACAACAGCAAAAACGTGATGTGCAACTTAGATATTTAAATTGATTAAGAGTGGACAGCTAAAAATGAAACATGCTCAATTGACAAAAGCAATCTTTTATTTAGACTGTAGAAAAAAAAACTTAACTAGGATGCTACAAGTTATCTTCTTCAAGGACATCTTGCAAGTTTAAAATTTATGTCAAACGTTTTTGCCAAGTCATTGCAAACCAGTTAATAAAGACTATTAGTTTTCCTTATACTGTGACAATACAAAACACACACATGAAAGATAATATTGTTATTTACAAAGAAGGGAATACCCTTAAAATTTAAAATGCGCAATAGGTGAACTGTATATATTTTGACCTAGTAGTTATTTGCTATATATATATATACATGTGTATACACTTACCGATTTGTAAACAGTAATATAATACATCCTTTTCTAAATTACCTGAAGACAATCTCGTGATAAATATGTTAGTTTTATTTTCTAAATTATTTTCAAAATATAAATCTTCAAGACCTCTGTGGGAGACATTAGGACAGCTTTATGGGTCCCTAATCTGGGCATTTCATCAACATTTTACAAAAGCTGAATTCTTATGAATATATATGTTCCTTAAAATATTGTGATTTAAATCTATATCTTGCAATTGAAAAATACCCACAGTTGATTAACATGTAACATAACTGGTAAATAATAATGGTCCGACCGTGGTATCCGACGATTAAAATCGGATGACTAAGTTAAACATAGAGCATCACTAATGCTATTTGATTATAAACAAGAAAATCATCAAAGGGTGTCCTGGCAAGAAATGCAACAAGTGATCATAAATGTGTAGACATCTGATGAGCAGATACCTTCTTATATACTTTTCAATGGTAATTAGATTTTACCAGAAGTGTACATCATAGATAAATTGGCGGACGAAAGACATGTTTCTTTGTGAACTTTGGTTAAGAATATTAAATGTATTTTCTTTGGAACATAAAAAACAGAAGTTCAAATGGACTGGGTTTGTTTGGGTTTTTTATGTTTTTTTTTCTTTTGTTCTTTTTTAATTATTTTTATTACAAATGCAACAACTATACAAACAGTATATTTAAATAGTAACAAAGACTAAATAAATAAAGTAATAACATGCACTTTTTTCCGATTATGATACATTAGTTATATTTTACATCCCAGATAATACTAAAAGTAGAACACACACTGGAATGGAAAAAATGGAATTATTTTAAGTGACCAAATTCAGGATTTTTTGTCAAAAACAATTATTACAAAAATAATGATGCAATAAAATCATGAATAAATTGCATGACATGTCTAAATATATGTTTGTTTGTTTGTTTCATTTTACGCCTTTTCCCAACAGTATTTCAGTCATATAGGCGGGTAGTTTCCTTACCATCGTTCCTGGAGAGTTACACCAGTACTAGACTACCTTCCCCCGCGCTAAACTACCAAAGCATCTCCCGGGGATCGAACCCACGCCAGAGAGGAAACTGGATTAGAAGTCATCGACTTTAACCCCTCGACCACGGAGGCGGTTATCTAAATTTATGAAACATTATATATTAATACAATGGAAGACATGTTTACCTCATTCTTAGACAGCTATAAAGAAATTCACTAACATCATATTCATGTGAGTCAAAAATATAAAAGCTACTTGACATTGGTGATAAATAAAGAGCTATTGTTAATTGATTTATTTGGTGACTTATCTTCCATCTTGTTGAATTGCTTTAAAACTCGTCTGACACACCAGTGTGTTAACATTCCTATCAATAAGCCCATAACACCTCAAGTTTAAACTGCAGACCAAAGTTTCTGTTGTTAAAGTATCACAGTTTCGGCAAATTATGACTTAGATACCCAATCATACCAGATTTTCCACTCAAACCACCAACCAACGATTGCCTTGAAAAGAAATAGAATCAACTTTATACAGCGAAACAAATAGGGAAATTTGGGTCGAAAGCAAAGGTCAATGACAAACTATAAAACTTAAAATTTCAAAAAAATGCCGATTAAAGATTTTAATCCTAATAAAATATGTTTCTATATTCTTTTAAATAATATTTTACTTTTCAATGCCACATAACGTGTGTATGCATGCGAATCAATCAGTGTACGACTTAACACATGTTGTATAATTAAGTATTAGAATAATCTATAAAAAATAAATGTTGTGTGTGCATGCTTATTTTGATAACTCATATTAGTAATAGAAAGAGCATCGAAGTACGAGGCTATCTGATTTGTACGAGGGAGCATAGCCACCGAGTATTAATCAGATTGCCGAGTGTTTTGATGTTCTTTCTCTTTTGTATCATAGTCAAACATAAAAATATATTCCCTGTTGTCGCAATATGAAACCCCAGAGAAAAGTAACCAATGAACGAGCTTCTGAATATGATATTTCTGTCGCTTTTCCTTTCTCTGCCGTCGCAATATGTAAACCCCAGCAAAAATGAACCAATTAATGGGCATGCTCTTGAGTGCGGGTAACTAATACCTCCACTCCAGTTAACGCACTGTGCATGTATATGTATACGATTTAACTCGGACACATTTTCAACAGAAAGGTCCCCAAACTATGATACAATCATAAATAACACGTCAACATATAAATATACCTTTAGGCTTTTATTTAATTTTGGAATTCATATATATGAAGGTGTACAAAGTTCATATGCCAAAATGATAAATAATGAATTTACAAGTATACGCATTTTGTAACATGTTTCGTTGACAAAAGATGGAAAGCTGGCATGTATATATAATCAAGAAATTGTCCATATAAGGAAAGTTATCGCTTTAAAAGGTGTGCCCTTATGTAAAGATAAATTGTAACAGTTCTGCGTAATTACTTTCCGTACAACACCACATACATTGGAATTAATGGAATGAAAAATAGTATTTATCAACTGATGAAATCAAAAGAAAAGATGGACATTAGGCACATGATTAATAAAGTCATATTGCATCTAATCTAATAACAGAAAAGTCAGTTTTAGAGATAAAAAAAAGTTTCTCGAAGAATCGAACGTTGCAATAACAGTTTTTCCGATGTAAGTATCAGTAACTATATTATCATTACTCTCGATGCGTGAATCGCAATTAATAGTGTGGTGCAGTTTAGAAATGAAGACGACATGGTTCTATGACATTGATTTTAAAGAGAAAGCTAAATATGTAAACTAATTAAAAAAACAGATTAGAAGGAACGACATCGTTTAAAGTTTTAATTTATGTAAAAGTTGTCTATTTTCACTAAAAACGCCCTTAAGATATCACGGGACTATTGATTGTGCAGTTTGATATGGCCATATACGACAACGTTTTCTCAAGGCTACCAAATGTCAACTCTTAATTTTGATCATGCGCACATAGAGTGGTAAGTGAATGTTAACATTGTTTTGTTCGCATCGCAAAATGACAATGAAATATAATATTGTTTTCTTTTGTACTTTTGACTCTACATATGGCGTGATGTAAATGAAGTAATCAGATATCCAGAATAAAAACCATATGTGAATAATATACCTGCTTGAAACTAGGTCAAAGGTTTTCCCTGTTTTATATAATTAAAAGGTAAAATTCTATACATTCTATTTTTCGAAAATAGTAAATGTTACAAATTGAAATCATGCAAAGAAAGTCACACTATTTTGTCATTAAACAGCTTGGATGTTAAAACTGACCATAAAGTAAACAAATCACTTTGTTCTCATTTATATGCAGTTAGATAGTGCTGATAGATAAATAGTTTATGTGTTTTTATGCGAAAAGGTAGTCACACATGTGGAGGAAAACCTCGCAGATAATACGTTGTGCGCACGAGTTACTAAGTCATAGCTACGAGTTCTTTATGTCGTGCTCACAAGATAAATAAGTGTTGCTCACTAGATACTATGTCGTGGCCATGACAAAATATTTCGTGTATCACTTATTTATCTCATGCGCACGATGTAAGTAACTCGTGCGCACGAAATAGTATTTCGTGCGCATGAGATTAATATAAACACACACGTCACTTCTGTACCACCGTAAAACTTCCGGAAAGTTACCACAATGGCTACAACTCCATTATTGAGATAATAGCGAGACGTGCTAGACTTGCTGTTTTCAATTAAAGGGGTATTACTCTCGCCTTGTCCAAAATAGAAGTGAGTTAAGACAGTTGTTGGAGATTCAGCCATGCATACCTGCAAACAACACAAACTTACTGTTGCAAAAAGACATCTCCATGTACACACGAACGACGACAGGGTGATAATATATGATTCTAGCACGACCCGCACTTTTCCCTATTAAACATAGAAGAACAGAATGTGTGTGTTATTATGCAACAGAACTGATGTACAGTTTGACGTTCTATATTTAGGCATGTGACGTAATCATTATACACGTGACGTAACCAGTAAAAATCTGACGCACTGAAGGTAAGTTCTGAAACAAATCAGGCGCAATTGTGCTTAACTATCAAGTACCGCAACAGTTATTTGTTAATGCCGTGTTAGAATCGAAATAATATATACAAATCAGTGATTTTATCGCTAGATAACATCACTGTTTGTCGTTCGGATGCGCATCATAATATCACTCGGGCTACGGGCCCTCGTGATATAATTCCTCGCATCCGAACTCCAAACAGTGATGTTATTGAGCGATAAAATCACTGTTTGGGATATATTATTTCTTAATTAAAAAAACATCTCTGGATGGTACAAGCACTTAAATCTTTAGAAATACATTCTATCAGATATATAATACATTCAACATTACATCTAATTTTGGTCACAAAGATAATTGAATTACTTTTCATAATAAAATTAATAAAAAATGTCATTTTAATTATTACATAATCACTTCGTTTTTGGTTCTTGATTGTTAAAATTTTACTTTATAAACGCTAACATATACAAAGGGAGAAACAATCGTAAATAAAAATGAATGGGAGACTATTCTCCCTATAACCATACGTTACACATAGATGAATGAGCCAAGAATCTTTTATGAATTTATGTACACTCATGTAGAATCTAATTAAGACTGTTCAAAGTGTAAATCTTGCCGAATATATGATCATGAATTTATCATATGTTTAAATATATTTAACATATAAAAACTTATTCATATGAAACACATGTGATAACCATGAGTTTAACATATGTTTGTTGAAGAAAGAATATTGATTCTGATATGATTTGGTGATATCTCTATCAAGCTCAATTTATACAGAAATAGCTTTGAGAAGCATGCACGATGCATAATATATGACAGAAATCGACAATAATAACAAAACCAATGTATGACTTAAAAAAATAATTGATTGAGAGTGCATAGCCAAAAGTAAAACATGCTCAATATAAAAGGTTATGTTGTTTGTGTTTTTATTTTATTTTCATTCAGACTGTAGAGAAAAAAACGAGAAAATATGTTACACTAGACTGCTACAACTTACATTCATAGTTCGGTTAGCTCAATTGGAAGACGGTTTGGCTGTAAATTGTGCGGACACAGCTCTATTTCAATACAGTATAGGACATGTTTTTTGTAGCGATTATGAAAATCTTTCTGTTGTTTTTCGTTAATAATATAGTAGTGTGCGAAGCTGAAGGCTTATTCTAGAAACAGTTTTACAGCATGTCCGGAAAGGCTGGGACGACGATGAAGATACTAGGGTATATGAGCGCAGTGACATCGTGAAAGACATGACCTTTGCTTGGCATTTACAGCTCTTATGAAGGCTGACTCCCTCATTATTGTCACATTTTACTGTACTTTCTAGAACATATTTGACACTCTGCAGTTTCATAGCTTTCGCTTTCTCTTTAGTGTATATTATCACCACTTTGTGCTTCAAAAATCAAGCCTTTAAGGAAATAACAGCTGATATGTCCGGGTTCATTGATACCAAAACTCTATGAAATTGAGAAATAATGCAGGGCTCATACCAATTGTTTTTTCATACCATAGTTAAACATTTTTGTATGAAAAGTATAGTATATAAAGACAAGTTATCGTTGTTGTTTCATTGATACTCCATGACAAACCTGACAATTTCAAAAACAATTGAAAGTTAGTTGTTTTCTCTTTCTTCCTTCTTCACCACCTTAATCTTCTTCTTTCAATCATTATTTTTATAATTATCATTATTATTATAATTATATTATTATCATCATCATCATTATTATTACATTTTGTATTATGATTCTTCTTATTATTATTATCATCATGATTATTTTTATTATTATTTTTACATTTTGTATTATTATTATTATTATAATTATCATCATTATCATTATTATTATTATTATTATTATTATTATTATTTTTATTATTATAATTAATATTTTTATTATTATTATTGTTATTATTATAATTATTATTATTATTTTTATTTTATTATTATTATTATTATTATTATTATTATTATAATTTCATTATTATTACATTTTGTATTACCATTACTGACGATTCTTATTCTTATTATCATTATCATTCCTATCATCATTATTATCATTATCAGTAGTAGTAGTAGTAGTAGTAGTAGTAGTAGTAGTAGTAGTAGTAGTAGTAGTAGTAGTAGTAGTAGTAGTAGTAGTAGTAGTTAGTAGTAGTAGTAGTTGTAGTAGTAGTTAGTAGTAGTAGTAGTAGTAGTAGTAGTAGTAGTAGTTGTAGTAGTAGTAGTAGTAGTAGTAGTTAGTAGTTAGTAGTAGTAGTAGTAGTAGTAGTAGTAGTAGTAGTAGTAGTAGTAGTAGTAGTAGTAGTAAGTGAAATTATGCAGGGAGTAAAATAATTTTCAAATAGCAGATTTCTTAAATAAACTTAGCTTTCAGTTTAGATTATTGCTCAATCTTTCCACGAAGTATATTTTAAGCCTTACACGACCTTACGGTCACATGTACTAGTACATCAAATGATGACTTTTTTTTCAAACAGGATGTAAACTATACACTGTCACGCATTCATTAAATGATTTGTGGCGTGATACAAATATAGGGACAGTCAAATGTATAAAATGTCGGTCAAATTTAAAATATGTTTTAGCTGTACTTGCTCTCGACTTTTCAAAGTATATGGACAGCTGTATTCAGATTTTTTGTTTACGATTAAATCTATAACAGTTATTCATTTTCTTTTATTTTTTTAAACGCATTTGCGGTAACTTTAGATATATGTTTTTCATAGTATCAGCCACATTATATGTGATTACATATAAGAAACTCACATGCATATTCCCTTTAATTTTAGATCATTCCTTGAAAATAGTTAAATTTACCACAGCGTTTTTATTTATTAAGTGAATTACTTCAAACTTCGATTATATGTTCCTTATTCATCACCAACTTCATCCGTGTTAATGTTCGACAGTCAGAAATATTACTTCGTTAAAATTTTAATGTAAGTTTTTTTTCTATTGATTTATTTTCAAACAAAGTCGTTTAGAATATACTGAAGGTAAGTGTTTAAAGCTGCGGTCTCACTCCCGGCAGAGCCCAGGAGCATCCCGGTAAGTTACCGGGATGATCCGGAACGATCCGGGGTGAAATTATTGTTGTGGTCACAATTACCCCGGCAGCATTACGGTAGTTCCCAACTAACCACCCAGGATGCGCTCCGGATCATCCAGGCAGAGCCCAGGTGAAGCTTCGGTTCATGCCGGTGCTTCCCCGGTCGTTCCCGGATGACGCCGGAAGAGCCCCGGTTGACCCAGGCAGAACCCCGGTCGATCCAGGCAGACCCCGGCAGAGCCCAGGACGATCTAGGCAGAGCCCCGGTAGAACCCCGGTGGGAAAATGATAACATTGGTGCATTATTTTTATTTAATATAATATCTATTTTTCCAGAATAGTTATTCATGATGATTTTCTGAAAAATCCTTATGGATAGAAGGGAAATGGGACGGGTACGCCCCCTCGTACAAATCAGATAGCCTCGTGTTTCGATCCTCTTTCTATTACTTAGTCACACCCTACAATCAAATGGGCAGACAGCTGTTCCAGCGTCCACAGCTGTACCAGTATATACATGTCGGCGCGGGGAATACAATTGACGTACGATAAGTATTCATCTATTTTTAACATATCCAAAATGTGTTCGAGTAAATCAATGTTATGGATTCATAGTCAACATCCAAAGATTTGATTGTACGGTGTGTTAGTGTTCATCCGTATTGTTCTACAGAAATTAGAAACTTCGACGGGAGCGATAGCGACCGGAGAATATTTCTTATTTCCGTAGAACAGCTACGGATGAATACAAGCATACTTGGTGCCAAGCTCTTCATTAATATTTACTATACCTGTCAATTTTCACGAACGCTGCTATGAACGGACTTTGATATATTATCGACTTTTGTTCTTCTATGAAAATTTACACAAAGAATTTTTAAGAAATACAGAAATTTCAATGGATGACAATTACATTTCGACACTAATATTATTTATTTCAGTTTCTTTATTTGGTTCTACACATCCTCTTATGTCTGGTAAACATAACTTTTCTATTATATAGAAAAGTAATTAATCAGAAAAAATGCGACGTACGTTATCATTTATATTTTGTGCGCCATACGTTATCATTTCCAGAAAATGCCCCGATAATAATATTTTCAGCGGTTATTCTAGCCAGAATGGGCATGGATGCTTAGATGACGACATATTACAACTTTTAAAAGTCAGTGGTTTCAGTTAATATACATATATGTAAACGAAACCGTGAATTTTAGAGAAAAGCCGTACGTTACCACGATCATACCGGTGGAAAATTGTCTCGCTTCGAATCTGGTTACGCGCATTTCAGATGAAGTACGGGACGAAACATCATGAAATAAAATCCTGTGTGGAGAAGGTTATTATATGTACCTTTACACCAGAACATCACGAATTTCAGAGAAAAAAATGAAAAACTTACTTTTCGGCTGCATCCGCCATCTTGTTTGTTTGGGTAACGAACGGCGTGATTCCCCCCTTGTTTACTACTGCGTGTTTATTTCTTAAGGGATTTTCTTCAAACTTCAATTAGCTCTATATGTTCCATAAGTATCGCCCATTAAATACGTGTTAAGGTTCGACAGGCATCAGTTTTGTTCAAAACTATTACTAAGTAAA
Organism: Ruditapes philippinarum; assembly: GCF_026571515.1. NCBI lineage: Eukaryota > Metazoa > Mollusca > Bivalvia > Venerida > Veneridae > Ruditapes > Ruditapes philippinarum. The sequence goes on from NW_026857715.1 coordinate 71,708, forward strand.
AATTTTAATGTCAGTTTTTTTCCATTCTTTTTTTTGCTCCAAACAAAGACGTTTAGAATATACTGTAGGTAAGTGTTTACCAATTCAAACATCATTGATCAAGAACAGCACTCGTAAACTGAAGTTAGTTGATTAAATTACCGTTTAACGTGACTTTAATAAGGCAAAATCACAAAAAAGAGTGTGTCAATTCGCTATCGCTCCCGTCGAAGTTTCTTATTTCTATAGAACAGCACGGATAAACACTAACATATACTTAAAGAACAGTCGCATTCAATTTTTCATAGTACTTCATAGAACCGCATGGAGTGACGTGATTGAGGCGAAATAAAGCTTAACAGTTATTAGTTAGTATTTATCGTAGCTGTTCTACAGAAAAATTAGCCAGTACGATCATTTACTAAACTATATTGATCAAGATATGCACTCGTTACTGACATTTTGTTATTAAACAACTGGTTTACGTGACTTCAATATGGCCGAATTACAAAAATAAAAATTTAAATAATCATATTAAATATTATTATAGTCATCATATTCATCATCACTACGACCATATTCTTTTTCATCATAATCATCGTTATCATTACCATGTTTTTCATTAAACACTTGCAAAATGAAATTCATTTTTTATTATTGTTATCGTAACTTAAGAACGTAAATAAAATAATGAAATCAAATATATACCACCGACGACTTTTACAGGTCAACAAGATTCAAGGTTGATAAACATCCACAACATACAACGAATTGTTTTCGTTCTCAAATGGTGAGCTTGTACCTGAAATATGATACTGTGTAATAATTGATAAAGTTAAAATAAACATTTTTAAAACCACTGAAAGTTTTGAAATTATTATATAGCAAACTACTTTGACTATTTTTCAGCAGTAAAAATGACTCTTGTCCGCAACAACATTAAGAAACCTCGCGACATCTCGAAAACTGCTTCAAAATATTATATTTGTATTTAGTGGAGGGGGTTGTGGTTCTATATAGCTTTTCATTTTAAATTGCAAACAGAGAATGAAACAAAATAAACTTATTTACATTTTATAAATTAATATGTAAATCATTTTAAAAGAATACTTAACAAAGTCCCATGGTTTAATTGCCCATTAATCATTAAGTAAATATCTCGTGAGTTAAGACGACGCTGTAAACCATTTTGTCATGATAGCCGCGTATTTCTTAACCTTACAAATGTCTTATGTTGATGCCGAAATTTGGGGCTTAATTGTTAACACTTTGCTTTTAATCGTTTAATCCCGATATAATTTATTAATGTAGAAGGAGTTAAAATGATAAACCGATATGAACGTGGCAGAACTGTCTTTATATAGGTAAGACTCGTGGCGGTATAACTGCTGGTAAGCTTCCCCTACGATGTTGGATTTAGCGTACACGTCCTGTCACTGTATAAAACGAGTGTGGTACTGTCGTAATTAAATTTACGTGTCGTAATGCTCTCTTACTCAATCGCAGCGTGAATCTTTACATGTTTTTTTATTGTGCTAAATTTGGCAGTAGGCTGTTTGTTTTCACTTTGACGTCCGATAAGTAAGATAAAATTTACCATATCTTTCTCAGTATTTGTCGGACAGGTAATCCATGTGCTATTTATTTACCAAGCATTCATAATAACACTATTAAAAGAGACGCAACTGATATATTTTGCTCGGAATTGAATTTCCATTTGATGAAGGTCTAGACCAAAATCGAAATGTTAGACAATTTGCTTACACTATTCTTCTAGAATGATTAGTCTAAATGTGAAAAATTTACCCAAAATTGAACAGCACTGCACCGATTTTTGCTCAAATCAGACTAAGTATCTCACAAAAATATGATTTTCAAATTATTCTCAAGTTTTATTCTTTTGCATATATTTCTGTTTTAAGTGTCAAAGCTGATCTATTTCAATTTTTATGTTTTAAGGCATCTGTACCTTTGTGGAGTTCTTATAATGAACATTACCAAGAAATTTAAAGTTAATTATATATACAGCGGGAAATTCCTAGGTTAACTTCATGTAGGTGCATTTTTATTCTACAAATATAATTAAAAAATGTATGCTATTCAAAACAAATATTCCATTTTTATTAGCAAAAGGGATGATTTGCTTCAATTAATAATTTCTGTTTTTAATTGGTCAAAACAAAAATAAGACTAGAGTAAATAATGGAGAAAACCTTATTATATAATAGGTTTTTCTTGTATAATGTTTTGGTTATTTCACTCAACTAAAGATTTCGACAGCTGTAAAGAAGAGTTTTATCTATAGCAATAAATTTGTAAACAACCTAATATAATCTGGAAACCTATATGAATATTTTTTATTAAAAAAGGCAAATGCCTATGGCATCATATATACAAACATATAATACAAGGGTTTTTTTTACAAAGTAATCATTGGCGGTCAAATTCTATATAAATCGTCATAAATGTATGTAATCGTTTCATTGTGCAAACTATAAGAGGCAGTTGCTGAAATAACAGTATCAATGAATAAAAATATGAATGCTTTTATGTAAATGTTCTCATTTAAAATATCTAATTTGATTTTTGTAGTATTTTCAAACAGTTATACACCTATCATAGACATCGTCAATAAGATTTTTTTGAAAAAAAATAAACGTTAGTATTCAAACATATTTATACCAAAATACAGTCTTCCACTGGGGAAAAATGTAAAATTATACTATTTTGTGGAGAAAAGTGACTCGTGTTTTATATAAAACTATGCTACGGCCTTCCATGACCTTCAGTAAATAAGCATATCGCAATATTGGTATTTATTTGCTATTGGTCGCTGGAAAGAAGTTTCTACAAACTTTGTAATGTTCTATCTTTTTTGAAAGTATTGTTTTATATATCTAATGCTTAAATATTTTTAAAATTCGCATATATGAACAATACTTTTCCTTGGTTTATACAAATTTATTTTAGGTCGATTGCGTTGGAAGCTATAAGCTTATTGAAACACTCTCGAATCCGTTCCTGGAACCAACCAGTACTAAGCAATGAATGTAAAGTTTCTTGCTAAAGGAAACAACGGCTTGGCCCTGACAGGGTTTGAACCCACGCGGTCAGCAATCCTTAGATTACTAGTCCGACGCGTTAACCACTCGGCCATGCCGCCACCAATTAATACTTTTCCTTGAATTATGAACATGTTATTTTCAAAATTTCTAAGTAATAATATACCATTATCTTATTTACAATGCATGGTCTAATTGCCATTGAATATGACTCCCCTGGATGGCTAAGTAGCACTTCTACCATAGTTTAGGGTCCTTTCTGTAGAAAATGTTAAATCGTATACATATACATGAACAGTGCGTAAATAGGAGGGCAGGTATTAGTTAACAATTGGATGGGCGCTATGTCACTTAAAGTTTGTTTCACTTTATTTACTGGTAGTATGCATGTTGAAAAAGAAACAGTTAATATATAAAGTTACTTATTTGTGTCTTGCTTCTTTAGGGATCGTCGATGTACAATGTACATTTAAGTTATAAAGAGTAATAGAGAAAACAGCTCCTTTATATATTTACTATTAGAAGAGAAAATATTTATTCTGATATTATTTGGTGATATCTCTAACAAGTTCAATTTATACAGTAAAAGCTTTGAGAAGCACGCACTATGCATCACTTAAGAAAACAACAACATCAACAACATTTTAATTGATTTAGTAGTGAATAGCCAGCGGTAAAACATGCGCAATATACTAAGGTAATGGTGTGCTTTTTATTCAGACTGTAGAGAGAATAAGAAAACAATCAATTTACTTAAAGGACATCTTACAAGTTTAAATGTATGTCATAAGTTTTTGCTCAGTTTTCGGAAACCTGTTTATAAAGATACATATCAAAATCTTTCCCTTATACGGCGACAATACGAAACACACACCTGAAATATAAGATGATTATTTACAAAGAGAAAAATCTCCTTAAAATTTAAATCAAGTAATTTGATGAACGATTTATATTTTGACCTGGTAATTATTTGTTTCCTGTACTGATTTATCTATTCATGTACATGTATTTGTAAATCTCCTGAAGACCATTTCGTCATAAATATGTTAAAAAGTGCTGATGTTTTTTTTTTTTTTTTTTTTTTTTTTTTGCGGGGGCTCTAAATTACTTTCAAAGAATTAAATTTTAAGATCATTTGGTCTAAGAGCGGTACAAACATTATAAAATTAATATATTCTTTATTGTTATATCTATATGCTATAATGCTCAGTAGAGCCGCAATACAGTCTTCCGAGGGTGGCACGTTCGAGTATAGGTCATACTGCACATTAACCTCGTCCTGTGACAATTATAGACATTTTAAAACACAAATGGAGGTGTTTCAATGATAACTCATGGAAAGAAAAAATGTTTTTAGTGAGAAAGTATATAAGGGGTCAATTGGGAGGTAACTGTATTTTTAGGGAAACCTGGTGATTCCTACAATGCAGAATTACGGTCTGAAGGCAAGTGTTGTATTGCTTTGAAAATTGTACATCATATCCCTAATTAATGTTGTACAACTAAATCCTACCGTCTGTTGAGGCCTTTAGCATAGTTTAGTCTGAAAGGTTTTTGAAGATATCCATATGTTTCATTTAGTAATATTTTGCATATACAGATAATGTTTTAAAGTATATAATCTTGCTGTGTATGGAAAGGTTTTCATATGACAATTATTTATATATGAGAAAGTTTATTATTGCTTTGTTTGGTATAAAGTTTACAGTATTATTGAGTAACATTTCGAATGTCTTATATATCTATATAACAGAAAACTAAAATATAAATGAGGCACTTTAAGAGCAAACGTATCAAGTACAGGTCTCAGACTGAAAACAATATAAAGACGACGTACAATTGCCTTGTTTTAAATCTTTGATAATCATTTAACGTTCAAATAAATATTTATACATAATTTACCAGATAATATAGATGTTCATAATTTTCTAATGGCATTGTTTACACCTTGACTGACGTTATTTGATTGGACCATTTTCCAATGCGACGATGTATTATGTTCACATTATACCCGAAACTCGCGATGGTTTCAGTTGTGTGTCCCGCAGCCTGCATCTTTCTTTCTCACATTCCAGGTCTAGGTGTATCCCTTATAATATAAGCTAGTTGTTGGCTTCAAAGGACTCTGATACGTTGAGATGACGTTGTAAGAAAATGATCTTATCGTGGTGTTTTAGTTGTCTGTTAGCGTTACTGGTAAACTCTGAAATAATAATGGAAGCTCGGGATGATTTTCAGTTAAGCGTCATGCAGCCTGTATCCGGCAATCCAGTCACAAATTTTAGTCCTATTATCGTTCCTTATAAGACGGGTTAACTTTTGGATTGAAAAGAATTTGCGTCGAGATTGCGCATAATATAAATTGATTTCATTTCAAGATTTTCTGCAACCTTCACATGCGACGTTGTGTCGATTTATTATGATTGAATTGCAAATGACATAAGTTTTTATAGCTGGACACAACCACCGTTCCTAACACGTTATTTCTTGTTCCAGAACAATAAGCTATTCCAAATTTTATACGTTAATAATTATAATTACAAAGCTGTACCACTTTGATAAGAGACATTTTGAACAATATGGTTTTAATGCGCACGTGGAACACGGGACTTTCTCAGTTGAACATTTGATTAATTTCAATCGTTTTCTCTGTTCAGGGTCTAATATTGTTTTGGCAACCATTGATCTGAGACATTTGAATATTCAATAACCTTTTATCGGCAATTATCTAATTTTAAAGTTTCTCGTGCGGATTTTAATGTAGGTACTTCTTCAAATGACCTGTCTTTAATAAGTTTAAATTATATTTTGCTAACATTTCAATACCACAGTACGATTGTATGCATGCGAATCAATCACTGCACGACTTTACACTCTGAAATAAATGAAATGAAAGTGTATGTATTTATCAACTTATGAAAATAAAAATGAAAGATTAAGCTAGACATTAAACACATGATTAACCAAGTCATGTTGTATGTAATTAAATAAAAGAATTGTCAGTTTTAAGAAATCTTGAAAAAACACATGTTCACAACAATTTTGTCGTTCAGTTAATCTTGCCGATTAAAGTGTTGATAATTATATAACATCATTAAAAACTGGAAACGTCATCGTACATAATTACGGGACTTACCGAAAAAACCAATTGTGCCAAACAAAAGCTTGGTAAAGATCTATTTTTAATAAAAATAACCTTCAAATATCGCAGGAATGTTGAGTGTGACGTTTAATCCATATATGGCAGTGTGTTCTCTAATCCGGTTTCAAGGCGATCAAATTTCAACACTTCTTTTTATACATTTGATTATGCGCATAAAGAGTGGTAAGTGAAGTTAAACATTATTCTGTTCGTAATTCTATTTATAAAGTGCAAAATAACAATGAAATGTATTGTTATATGTTTAACTTTTTTCTCTACATTTGGCGTGATGTTAATGGGGTAATCAGAAAACAAGAATAAGGTAGAAAAAATATGTTAAACATTTACCTGCTTGAAACTTGATCAAAGTTTGTCTCTGTTTTATATATATCTATGTCTTGCGGTATGAAAATATGATACATAGTAAGGTACTGGTCGATATATAATTCATATGCAATTTGGCGATAAAGTTTTGTGTTTGGTTTCGTTTTGATGGACTGTGAGTCACGCCGATTTTTTAGAGGCAGATCTCGCTCTTGTCTAAAATAATCGCACGAAAGAAAAAACCCGACCATCTTAACCTCTTTACATGAATGAATTCAAAGTCCCTGACGGGATTCGGACCGTCAGCAGTGATTGGCAAGAAATTTGAAGTTGACGACTTAACCACTCGGCAACAGAGGCCCCGCAACTTATAACAAATTTGCATTTTTACAGCCTACCGTTAATAAAAATCATGCTTATTAGCGGGGACGGTGATTCGAGCTATTTAAGAATAATTTGGAGGGGCGCGAACAACAGCACGCTAATAAGCGTCATATAACAATAAATGTTTCTCTTTGCGGCACCGCCGTATTACAATTAAATATCGACTTTTCGTCCCGCGCCCCCGCCAGTTAGCGTTTTTTCGCTCCGAGCCCGTCAATTGTATTTATTTCTCGGCGGTCGCGGGGGCGAAAATACGAATGGCACAAATCAGCCACAATAGATAAACCATCACTTAACATAGATAACATACATATTTAATATAACTATGACAAACACAGTGTTCCGTACTCACTACTTTATTTGGTATCCAAGTTTAACATCTTTGTATTAAGGTATGAGTCCCCTAATAGGCTCTATAAGGAACTATAAAATTGACAACATAGGTCACTTAAATACTTTAAAGGACACCTGTATGCAAAATTTAAACAATTTTACCGTATGGTTGACAAGTTCTGGAGATTGCCTTTAACTTAAACTTGGCTATCAGAAGGGCTCTCTTCAGAAATAAGAAACTATAAATAATCTATAAAAAATCATTATAAAAAATGTTTTCCTGTTGAACATTGTTAAGAGACAAATAATAGCATTTATCTAACAAATGGCCCAAGTAAAACTATTGTTTCTACTCAAATTGGTTTGAATAAGTATGAAAATGTTTCCCTACTTCACCCATTTTAAATAGTTGTTTGACCATTTTCCTACTTGGCAGGCCTTACTCAAAATATCCATTAAATTTATCAAAATTAAGGGCTGATTTCAAAGTTTGCCTAATTTTAAAAAAAAATTGGTTGAGCTTGTCAAATATAAAATACTTTTACCGTCTAGTTTTTACTTTATTAGACTTTGAAAATATCAGGTAGGTACCATATTTTATAATAAATTTGGCATAATTAAGCCAAACAAATACCGAAAATATTTTTAATCAGAATGAAAGAAATACTATTTTCTTACCAAGAGTGATCCGAGAATCACATTTATAATGTTAATGTTAATGGGCTTGAACCCATGCCCCTCAATTTCAATGCAGTTGACAGTAGTTCTACCCTATTTGAATACTTTTCAAAGGGTAGGTAATGCATTAGATGGGTCATACCTTAAGGGTATAGAACACAATTTGTCACAAGAAAAGACAAGAAAACAAAAAATATTTTGATTTTGTTTGCGTTCTCTTCAAAATCAAGATACTCCATGCATTAATTTCAAAAACAAAAAACATCATTATTATCATTTTTAACAATATTATTGTTTATTATCATTTTCATCATTATCATTATTATTATTATTATTAGTAATAGTAGTATTATTATAACATCATCATCATTATTATTATAATTGTTATTATTATTATTATTATTATAATTATAGTATCCTACTTTATTTACGTCATGAGAATTCAACTGATTCAGCATAAAGCCCAGGGATTGAACCACGAAATCCGCGGATGTGTACTTTTGTAAATGATAGAGAGACCCTTTTCGGAGGTATATTGTAAATCGCTTTATCGCTTTTCCGACCAAGTGCATGTCCTAGAATCAGCTATCAACAAAGCTTAAGTGTTTTCTTTTTTCATATATGTTGTAATCACTACATCAAATATCTAATTCTAAGAATTATATACCATGTAGGCTGCTGTATAAATTTCAATCAGGTTTCAGGAGTGGCTTCTCTACTGATACTTGTCTGATTCACCTTACAGACTTTATCAGGTATGAAAATGATAAAGGTAATGTTGTTGGTATGGTGCTGCTGGATTTGCAGAAAGCGTTTGACACAGTCGACCATTCCATTCTTTTAATGAAACTGCAAGCATCAGGTCTTAGTATTGACGTCCTAAATTGGTTCAAATCATATTTATCAGATAGACAGCAGCTTGAAGATGTCTCTGGTACTTATTCTTCCAATTCCAAAATAACATGTGGTGTTCCTCAGGGCTCAATCCTTGGACCCCTTCTCTTTTTAATTTATGTAAATGATATGTCAGCTGTGGTCAAAAATAAATTGCTTTTGTATGCTGATGATTCTGGTATCCTTGTATCTGGTAAAAGTTTATCTGTTGTTGAAAAAGCATTGACAGATGATATGGAATTGGTCAGCCAATGGTTAGTGGACAATAAGTTGTCATTGCATTTGGGTAAAACCGAGTCAATTTTATTTGGGTCCAGGCAAATACTTAGGTCACAATCTAACCTGCATATAACCTGTTCTGGTACATCCATTGAATCAACTTCATCTATCAAGTATCTTGGATTACTATAGACCAAAATCTGTCATTTTGCGCCATGGCCGAGTCTGTTCTTAAGAAGGCCAACTCTCGGTTAAAATTTCTTTACCGCAAGAAAGAGTTTCTTACTCAGCATACCAAGAAACTTTTAGTTATGTATCTTTTTCAGTGTCACTATGATTGCGCATGCTCTGTTTGGTATAATAGCTTGACACAGTCTTTAAAAAATAAGTTACAAACTTGTCAAAAACAAAATAATGAGATTTGTACTTGACTTGGACTCTAGAGCCCACATTGACCCATCCCACTTTAAGTCCCTTAACTGGTTACCGGTCCACAAAAGAGTTGAACAGATAATGTGTGTCATGTTTTTAAGATATAAAAAATGGCCTATCTCCGGATTACATGTCTGAACACTTTATTTCACAAGATTCCATTCATAATTATAGTACAAGACTTAGTCAAAAGGGTGGATATTGTCTACCTAAGGTCAAAGGCCAGGGTTCTAAATCATTTGCTTTCTCTGGTATTAAATTATGGAATGATTTACCTGTAAAGTTAACGGAGATCAACAGGTTACAAAGTTTTAAGGTTGCCATCAAAAGTCATCTTATGAACAGTATTTAAAATTGTTTTTTTTTAAACATGTTTTTACATATTTCGGCTCAGGATTTTAAATTGTCTGCCATTTATCTTATTACAATTTTAGTAATGTGTTTTAAATCCTAGCTGTAAACAGGAGTATCATTAACTCAAGATTTGACTGTGATATACATTTTTATGATTTATTAGTATTTTTAAACATGATTATTTTAAGGTTTGCCTCTCTATGTCATGCCGCCAATACAAAGGACCATAATGGAAATAAGAGCTTTTTTGCCCTTTTTTGTGTTATCCTTGGTTTTGGTGAGCATGTCATAGTTTTACTCGTATGTGATATAGTATTTAATAATGCTCATTATTTTATCCTATGTTATATTGTCAACTATGTATATGCTTCCTTTGCCGAAATAAATCTATCTATCTATTAAAGTGTCCAGAAAGCGTAAAGTTGATAAATCTTTACCGTATACCTCCAAAAGAGGTAGCTCCATTATATACCAGGCGAGTTTGCGTTTTAATATGATTCATTTTATGTACTTGTCTTTTGTTGATAGTTTGTGTTGGGAGATTTTGTTATTTTATTACTTGGAAGGTTATTTTTTTATTTTAAGGAGTCTTCAGTCTTATTGAATATTCAGTTTTTCTAATATTTGACCATTTGTGATGTTATTGTATGCAAGCTAGGCATTGCCATCTTTTGGTTGCGTTGAGCACAGTATTACATTAAAGGGCATCCATTTAGTGCGATCGAACCTTTTCGAGATGTAACTGAAGTTTTATTTATGTTGTTATTGTTTAGGCGAAAAAGTATATTTTTGTCTTTTGAGAAATATATGTCTTCGTGACAAAAAAATCTGCAAGACAAAAAGTAAGCATTTTTTAAACATAACAAAATGGTCTTGTCATGTGCATGAAATAAATTGATGATTTTTTTTGTTAATTGACTATTGTTGGATTATTTTATTTATTAGCAGTCTGTAAAACATATTTCGAGTCAATCTTTTGATTTTCAGTTTGTTTTCTGGTTTCCCCGTTTTATACACTTTGCCAACTTCATAGCGACTGTTTTTTCGTTTCGTTGGGAAAAAGGCTTAAATGTTATTTTATTTGAAAGGCATCCCCTGAGAGAGCTTATGGAAATGATAATTCATTTGATTTAAATTTACTTAAATCTACCAGGGACTACTTTATCACTTGCAGTTCAATGAGAAACCGGTGAGTCAGCGGCTGTCCCTCCGTTATCAATAGCATATATACCCGTAAAGGAAGTAAAGAACTACAAACAGTATTCAAAACTTTTCAAAAACTGTCGTTTATTCATGAGATCAACGCATTATATCCTTGTGAAATTTATTAATGTTTGCTGATTCGTCCATCGATAATATGCTACGCGATAACTTCCGTTTAGAAGTACATTTGTTTTGCGGTAAAGATTCTACAACCATATTATTTATCTTGAAATTAAAAATTGTGCAGTTTGTTTATTAAATATTTGATTAATAGGTCTACATGTATTGACATTGTCGGTATCAATACTGCATAGTTATTAATACAAGTTGAATCACACACACAAAAAAAAACACAATATTTAAAATAGCCATGGTCATGTTCATGCAATGGAATACTCCATTAAGTGCTTCAAAATAAGTTAAGAATGAATGCTAACAAAAAGGCAACAAAGGTCAAATATAATTCAGATAATTTGACTTTTGGAAACTACAATAGGAAACCAAGAATAAAAGCTTTTGAGAAATGAAAAATAAAACAGGTCCGTTCCTAGGGTACGGTGGGCCTTTGAAGTATTTTGCAAGAAGTAAAATAATTTTCAATTCTGAACATTACGGCGTGTATAGCTTTAACCTTGAGTCTCGGTTATTGCTCATTATTACAAGTCCTTCCTTAAAATATAGTTTAACTTTAACCGCCTTTACGGTCACGTATACTTCCGATTAAAAGAGGAAGTAACCCTATACACAATCATGCATTCACTGAATGATTTGTGACATGATACAAAGATAGGTACACTCATGTCATGTATAAAAAGTCGGTCAAATTTAAAATATGATTTCGGTGAGCCACTCCGCTCTCGACTTCAACTGTCCATTATGGTAGCAGAATTGTGCCATTCGTTTTTTTGCGACGCCGCCAAGCAAAAAGTCGAGAACTAACTAATTAAAATTCAACTTCAAAGAATAGAAAGTCAAAATGGTGGGGTCGCGGAGCGAAAACACGCTAATTAGCGGATGCCTTAAATAAATAAAATTTCGCCCCGCGCCCCCACCAATTAAAGTCGAGAATTAACAAGTTAGAACGGCGAGGGCGCGAAGCGAAAACACGCTAATTAGTGAGGCCACTAATAAGCGTGTTTTCGCTCCAAGCCCCCGCCGTTTTATTTCTTAAATCTCGCTCCGCGACCCCGCGTAGACGAAAACACGAATGGCACAAATCAGCCACCATAGTCCATTGGCGTCTGCATAAAGATTTATTTTATCATTGTGACATTTTTCTTGATCATTTCTACAGGAATTTACTTTTAACTTCAAATATATCTTTTCCACATCATATGTGCTTAAAGATAAAGAACTCATATCCATGATATTTCCAGAAACAACTTCTCTTTAAATTTAGATAATTCCTTGAAAATGGTTAAATTTTACTACAGCATTTTTTCCACAAAGGTAAATACATGGCAGAGTAGCCCAACAATTGTACGCCAGAGCTTTTTACCATATAAACAATGGTAGCTCTTATGAAGTGTCAATTTGTAAAATAGATCGGTTTTGCAGTCGAAATATTGAGATTAATGACAGAGTAACCCTCCTATCCGGTAGGTAGATACATAGATTCCAATATTTGAAAAGCTGACCAAACAATTAAAGCAGGTATATACGATATAAAAATAATTATAGAAGGTCCGGTCATATAAGTTTTACATAGCATACTTGTGAGTGACTCTACAGCTTTTAAGGCCAATTATAACTCAGAGATGTTGTGTTATTCAAAAAAAGAAAGAAAAATAATGTTTATTTTTGTTATTTTGTTACAACAGTTTCCCAAGACATACTCATTGCTATATACATGAACTATCGTTTGTATCTTCAGTTCTATTGGCAACTGGCATAACTACATAATTATATAGTAAATAAGCATTTTAACTAGAAGTCAAAATACTACTTTGTTTACATTTTGCCACCTTTAGTAAAACAGTTAACATTCTATTAATTCACTAGTTAAACATTATAAAACAGTTTGACATTTCTAAATTATTAAAAAAGCAACTTTTTAAAATTTATTTGTTAGCGAAGTCACTCGACAATGTTACTAAATAATCATAAATAGCAATTAATTAAAAATAATCTTTGAACAATGTTTACATGCTTTTATGATTAACATTTAGCGCGATAGCTCAGTTGGTTAGACCACTGACTGTTCCTGGGTTTAATCCCGGGTAACCCTCTTTGGATTTTTCAGGAACACTTTCAGTGTTTCCCACCTAACTAGAGGTTTACTGGTACGAAACCCAGGTAATCCTCGCATGTATCAGTGCTATACACTGGGCATGTAAAAGAACCAAGGAATCTATTCAATAAGAGCGAGGGACTTGTTCCTGTATTCCCTTGTATCTCATAGCTGTCTCTAGTCTGCTGAGGTAAGGACCCTACTGGAAATAAGTGCTTGCACTTTCGTAGATTATCCTTGACCGCCCGGTCTAAAGAAAAGCAATTAATCATTTATGGAATAATGTGTCGTTATAACTACGTTAAGCAAAGAAAAGTTATACTATATTAACTGTAGGGGTGATTTGAAAAAATCCAGACATATCAGGGAACGTATTTAGATCAACTACAAAACAAACAACAATAACAAAAAGTAATTATAACAAACATAGCGTTATTATATCCTTGATAATTATTTTTGATTAATCAGTTGCAAAAGTAAAAAAAAGATTTTCTAGCACTGACGGACGTTTAGTTCTAGAACATTTCCATTCCAATACCTCTTACTTTATCAAAAAGTAGAGGAATATCGACATTTCTGATTATTATACATATTAAAATATACGAAACATGTAAAATCCACGGCTGTACAGCAGTAAAGTGTAATTTAATTCAGTAAAAGTATTTAAGCCTTAATACGTATTTTGTTTCATTTACTCGATACAAAGTTTCGAGTTTCGAGTTTATTGGCAAATTGACAATGAACATTGTCTTTGGCCATTTACACACATACATTATATGGCAAAGACATTTAACAGCAATATAACTATAAACATGTTTACATTTTACGCTGATATAATCAAACAAATGTACAGAAAAATACAAGTTAATAATCAATCAATTTTATACTTAAGAGACAATGATTTAAGAATTCGTTAAGAAGCCGTGAGAAATTCTAAATAATTGTTTCGGCATTTCATTGACTCATCTATAAATTTCGCTATTTTAAAAAGTTTAAATTTATTTTTTGTTGACATAAGCTGTTTGAATTTATGAACATTTGGTCATGGGATATTTCCCAAGTATTGTCTTCTTAAATCATCATATTTATTACAACATAGCAAAAAATGATACTCAGATTCAATAACATTTTGATTACATAATTTACATAATCTATTCTGTCTATCAATCCCATTAAATCTCCCTTGTTCAATTTCCAATTATGTGAACTAAGTCTAAAGCGAGTAAGAGATTTTTCTTGTAGTCTCATTGCTAATTGAAAACTAAATAATCTTCAAACTCAAAAAATTGTTTTAAACTTACAATAATAGTGTAATTTCGGTGAAGTATTAATTGTTATGATTCCAATCTTGAATAAACTGATCCACCGAATGCCTACTTTTAAATAAACTTTAAGTAATTTGCATCTACAGTCGTAATTTAAGCGAATATTTGTAAGACCTAAATGATCAATATTGAATGGAGTTTAGAAGCCCAAACATTTGTGTTTACATTATTA